>NC_090911.1:12334046-12349490 GCF_040956055.1 Brachionichthys hirsutus
TCTGTCCCGTCGGCGCCTCGCTCAGCTTCCTGTTTGACACAATCGTGCAGCGTTCTGACGCTGGTCAAGGGGGGGGGGTCTGCAAATGTCATCAGTGAGGTGGTAGGTGATGTCATCACTCATCACACACACGATTCACCGATGAATGAGTGACATCTGCTGGTGGCCGGTGACAGAGCATCCGTCCGTCCGTCCGTCCGGTCTGAACCGGGCTAATTGTTAACCAGGGTGTGTTTTTAACTCCAGAAGTCTCTTCCAAGTTTTCATGAGTTTTTAAATTTGTCATGAGTTTTTAAATTTGTCAACCCCCCCCCCCTCCCTCATAAAGTACTTCTGCTTGCATCAGCACCCAACCTCATAACGGATTATGAGCCGCTTCTCCAGTAAGACGCCGCCGCCGCCTCCCGGCGTCTCCGCTCCGTTTCCGTCCACGACGATTTATGGACGCCATCGTTCGACGGGTGACGCCGTCGCACGCGCAGAAAGTCCAAATCATCGAGCGTAAAATGGGACGTATCTGGAGTCCGTCGCGTCCATGTCTGAAGGACGTTAACGTCTCCTTTACCTCAGTTCTGATCCTAGCTCCGCCCCTTGCTCTGGGGCGACTCCCACCTGAGCCCAACCCTCCAACCAAGAGTCCAGAAAATCCATTCATTTTGATTAAAAACAAAACGAGCAAACTTAAACCAATAAAACATTTCCTCCTGGGGGGTGAAAATAAAACACCTGACTTCCTGCCGAGGTGACTGGGGAGCGCTTGTTTTGCTCCCCTGGTCCTCCCTCCTGTCATACAAGCTAAACACAAATCACTCATTAACAGTAAAGCGCCTTCTTAGTGCTAATTGATGGAGCGCAGGTGCACGCGCACGCGCGCGCATCGACTGAAGCTCGTGCATTTCAAAGCTAATTACTCATTACTAGCCCACCGACGTGCACGTGAGTTCCGATGGTGTAACGAACACGTCAACGCCGACTCACCGACCTTCACGTCGGTAGAAGTTCTGCAGAACCCGCCACGCTTCGGCTCCGTCCAGGTGTTCCGTCCAGGTGTTCCGTCCGCAGGTGCTCTGACGTCAGCGGCTTCCGGTCTCCGCCGGTTTCCGTCCGTGAATCTGGAGTTTCTCCTTAAAACTCTTTTCCTCGTTTCAAACGGACTTGAATTCACACTTTTCCTCGCGAACGCTGAGCCGCGTGAACGCGCTAATTAAGAGCCGTGACGTCACCAGGCCTGAAGAACATTTAAAGGTGTTTTCACTTATTTTGTTGAATTTTTATTTCACTTGAGGTTTCATTTATGGACAAATCGTGTTTAAAATAAATAATAATTTCTACTAATAAACTTAAATAATTCAGAATAAAGGGATTTAAATTCCTAACTTTAGTTAAAATATCAATAAAAGGGCTTTGATCCATGATAAACCGACACAAACAGAGGCTCCCCTTATTTTCCAGGTTGGATCCGACATTATTCCTGAATCCGGAGCCCCGATTCACGGAAGGTCACCCTGGGGGACGCCTTGTCCTCTCCACTGGACATTGTGTCACTCTTTGTCCAGACCCCCGGGTCCACGGCGAGGCCACAAACGCTCCTTATGATTGGTCCGTTTTGGTAATAAACAACAGGACAGTGACGCATCGCTGCACAAACACACCTGAAGTCGCTCTCGTGTAAACGCGAAGTCTAATAAATCTCATCTAACGTCCGAGACAAATAAAATAACGAACAAATAAATGACCGTTGGCCGGCCTTTTCCGGAGGTGTGTTAATGAGGTTAGCGGCCAGTTATCCCACTTTCCCTGATACATTTCCTCACTTCCGACATCCCATCACCTGCTGGCCATTCACATGATAATATTAGGAGATGAGGGAGAGCGAGAGACATTCAAATGATGATATTAGAGGAGAGCGATGGCGAGAGAGATGGCTGCTGTCACCGTTATGCCTCCACGACACCTCAATGTGCAATAGCCATCTGTGTGTGTGTGTGTGTGTGCGTGTGTGCGTGTGGTAATATGAGAATTGATGCTGAGGGCTGACCTCCTCTGCCCCTCTCATTTCCATTCAGCCATCTTCGCTCCTCTCGGAGTCGGCGGCGCCATTGTGGCTCAACCGGGGAGCCGTTTGTCCTCATTAGAACCGTTCCGGGCGGAACCCGGAGAACAAAGACGGGCCGCTTCACATTTGGTGAGGACGGAGGAGACGCTCGTCATTCATCACGGCTCAATTAGTGTTTGCATTTTGGAACACGCGCGGGTTGGAAATGAACAGGGTTTACGGGGACGACAGAAGAGCGGATCCCGGGAGCGGCTTTCCGGATGCTCCGGGAGGGCCCGGCGACGAGACGCAGCAGAGCTGATGAAATGTGGGGCTACAATGAGCATTATCATACGGCACAAACGGGGCGATCTATAAATCCGTGTTCCCGTTATGGTTATGGATTAGCCACGTTCCATAAGTGCGGGATTGCGCCGTGAGCGAGGCAGAGATGTATCGGGCGTATAAAAATGGAATCTGTGATGTAGTTAATCATTTATTCAGGGCGCTTCATCATCCCTTGAACACCCCACCACCGACGCAGGGCCGTATCCCCGTGCTCGCCGGTCCCGGGGTTTGCGGCGTCCTCCCTTTTTCCTCAACCTGCTATTGTTCCCGTTTGGCGGCGGCGTCTTTGTTAGCCGATCTTTGGTCTTCTCTCTTTTGTCTCTCCGTCTCCTCTGAGCGGTTTCACCTACAGACGGGTAACAATCAGGCTTTGAACGGAGGCGCCTGAGTAGATTTGGGAGGGGGGGGCGGGGGCTATGCTGAATACACCTGTCGGAGGTTGTTTTACGGTGTCGCAGGCAGAGACACAACCGTCCACACTGAGACGGCGGGGCAGAGGGGGGGCAAACGGTGAAGGGAATTCAGCTCGATGAGGAAGACAAGGCCTTCGGACAAAGAGGCGTTCGAGCCGAAACGCGGGTTCGAGGGACCAAACCGGCGAGCTGATTGGCTGTCTTCGGTTGGTCCGTCAGCCGGATGACCCTAAACGACGGTCGCAGCGTTTGGGAAAGGCCGACGGACGCAGGAAAACATCCACAAGGGGGCGGCGAGGAGTCAGGAGGAGGCGGCGACGACGCAAAGCGGTTAAAGTTCGTCTTAAATGTGTCTGATCTGGATCAAAGCGGGCTGATAACCGTGGCCTCCTGCTCACCACAATAACCCCCCCCCCCCCCCCCCCCGTCCTGGTTTCACCTCCCTCCAGGCTAAACACTTCCATCCCTGCACGGAAATTTATGAAAATCACCTCTGTAATATTCAGCCGCCGCCTGCCTGCTATATATATTTATATATAACAACCTTATTAAATCAGCTGAAAGTAGGACCATCCCGTGATTGCATTGAGGCTGGGGGGGGGGGGGGGGGGGGGGATCAATGCCACCCGGTAATTGCATATTACAGCGTTATTTTGTGCATTGATATTGATAATACGCATGTTTACATTTGCTGTGATTAAAATCAATGCTGTAAAGTGAGTTATGGCGGCGGTGGCCGATGGGACGGCTTTACGGCTCCGGGGGACTAATGAGCTGCTTGATGGGGAGGGAGGATTGCCTCCATCCGTCTCTCCGCTGAATGCTTCCTGTGAGGGACGAGTCCTCGGCTGGAACAGGACGTCTGCTCAGAGGGACAGAAGTGTCCCGTCGGCGGTGGAGGCAGGGTCCAATCTGGAATGAACAATCTCGTCCTGTTCGGATACAAGGGGGGGGGGGGGGGCACTGAGGGAGGGGGTCTTACAGCTCAGGAGAATGATTGGGAGGGGGCTAGACATTCATACTGAATGTCCAGCTCCTCCTGGGGGGGGATCCCGGGGCATTCCCAGACTAGATCAGAAGTGTAATCCCTCCAGCGACCTCTGGGTCTACCTCCATGCCCAGGTGGGGGGGGGGGGGGGGGCACCCAGGAGGCGTCATAACCAACTCACCTGGAGCAGAAGCTCCATCCTTCAATGAAACAAAGGACGTTTTGATGCATCTTTCTTTAGCCGCTAACGTTAGCTCAGTCTCCTTCGGCTAACCCTGTTAGCGGGCGCTTTGGGAGTCGAACCCAAGGCGGCGGTCCGAATGCACCGGCGTGCAGAATGTTCACACGCGTGTTCACATGCTAGCAAACCACAGGCGGCCCAGAGGCCTGCTAAGTGCTAGCAGATGTACCAGCGGCGCTGCAGCCGCATTAAGGCCCCGCCCCTTTTCCTGCCCGGTGATTTACACACGAATGATTTCATTCTTTGATCTGTTCTTTGAACAGATTTTACTCTCCACACACGTCCAGAGAGGTTTGTGCGTTGCCTCAACATCCAAACGCTCTCTGTGCAAATGGGTATTCGTCGGCCTGCGAGGGTCCGGGGGGGGGGGCGGGCGTCGACCCATCGTTCTGGATTAGGGACGCAACCCCGTCCATTAACTTGAATGCATGGAAATTGCTTTCCTTCCAGAGCGGATGAAGAGAGGAGGACGCAGGACGGAAAAGAGAGGGAATGAAGGTAAGAAATGAAAGAGAAGGTAGAGGCGCCCCCCCCCCCCCCCCCCCCCCCCCCCCCTTGATGTTGTCCACTACCTTTAATACCTTTAATTAAAGGTTTCTGCAGCAGGGGTGACCGCTGGGTGTGGAGGTGAGGGTGAGGCAGGGAGGAAGATGGAGAGTGATTAAAAAGGGAGAAGAATATCATCTCTCTTTCTGTGTGTGTGATTCAGCAGCAATAAAGCATCACCCCGCCCGGGTGAGTGACGCCAGGAGGTAAAAACAAGCCTCCAGGAATTAACTTTGAATCGCAAAATGGCATTCTTTAATTTCTTTGCAAGTTTATATTTGTTCTGTACTTTAGTTTGTTACTGGATGGATTTAAAATTATTATTATGTTATTTCTCAGTATATATATATGTATATATGTACATATATGTATACTATACTTTGGTGTTTTCTGCTGCAGGCCCAGCTGGATGGAGTTGGACGGTAAGAGCTCAAAAAATGTTGGATGTTTAATTTGCTCTTAAACAATGCCACCCGAATCCTTTCACATTAAAAGCTTTCTATTATTTAAAGATGCTTTTAATGTGGAATTCACTTTCAGAATAAAGCTACCACAGATGACTGAAATAAACGTTCAATGGAAGAAGCAGCCGGTCCGACTTGAGTCATTTGGTGTTATTACCGTGTTATTAGCATGTTATTACCGTGATATTACCCTATTACCAACACGCACCTTCATCCTTTTACGGCGATGCGATGAAACATTTTTGTTTCTGGACCCTTTTGAGGCTGAAACGTTTCTCATCCGTCGCGGCGCCCCGGCCCGGGTGGGGTGTGTCTGCACTTCTTGTGCGGCGGTCCGGCGGATCGTTGCGGTTTGCCGGCCGCAGGACAGTGAAAAATAGCCACAATTAGCCGGGACACAGCTCGATGATGATAGAGAGGCTCGGCACCCCTCAGACCATGATTAAAAGTCCTGCCCGGCCCGGCGCTGATGGAGACGACTGAGCGGAGCGATCGGCGGCGGCGGCGGCGGCGCCTTCATGCTAACCTGATCTGTGAAGCTTCTCTTCATTCATCTTCCACCGATCAAAGCGTTTAGCTTCTAATTAGCATGTTTGTTTGTCCGTCCTTTGAATGCTTTACGTGAAAGAGTTTCGTGTTTATGGAACACTTCATTATTGTCTTTCAAATACGTTTAAATTTCAATTCTGGGAATGATCATCTGAGATTCACCTGTCCAGGTGCGCAACACAATAAACAGAGCAAAACCCGAAATTCTAATTTTGACTTTGACTTTCTTGTTTTTGTTTTTTTAACCAGTGAGAATGAAAATCTGGTCCTGTATTTCCTTTTCTTGTGTCTCCCCGTCCCTCCCCGCCCCTCCTCGTTCCTCCTCGTCCCTCCTCTTCCTCCCTCCCCGTCATGCTTGTGGATCCCCTCTGAAACCTTCTTTATCTTCTCCACATCGGCGGCTCTCGTCCCGCCGCCTCATTTATTCCCAGCCTTCCTTCCAGACCTCCGGCGACGCCGCCGCTCCGTCTCCACTCACAGTTCATATCGAGTCGACTCCTCTGAGGTCGCCGGGGGGTCGCGAACACACAAACAGCCGTTCGGGCCCATGTAGATGAGCCGAGCGTGTGCGTGTTTGACTTCGTGCGTGTCCTAGCAAAGGTAGAAGAATCAGTTTGTCCAAAAACAGACGATTCGGTGTCTCCAGAAGCCCAGAAATGTCCTTTAAAGCCCGTTTTAAATGGGGGCACTTCCGGTAGCCTCTCAGCTAAAGTGCTAGCATGCACCCCGCCTGAAGGGGCCGCATGCAGCTTCATGTCTTCTTTCCCGACCAGCTTTCTCAGCTTTCCATACGTTTCCTGCTGATTCCAATCAAGCCGAGTAAAGCTGTGAATTCTAGTTTTGAGGACAACGATGCATTTAAAATTGTTGCTGCGGCGGCGGCGGCGGCGTTGGGATCTCCGTCGCTGCAACCCTGTCCAAAAGTGTGCAAGAGGAAAGTCACTCCTCAAAAAGAAAATGGGAAAGGTTGATAGATGGAGGGCCGGTAATGAAATGGAGACATCAAGGAGCATGAAGAGGAGGGGAGGGAGGGAACAACCCAAAAAAAGAGGGGGAGAAAGCGAGAGGGGGAGAAGAAGAATAGCCTCTCGCCTGTGTTCCATCAAGGGAGAAATTACACATTTACTAAGGTTTCTTCTTAAGACGACGGCCCTCATAGATCAAACCGCTCCGATGTACCGGCCAATTTTCAACATGAAATATAGACAGCAGAAATCTATTACACCTGTTCTCTCCCTCCTTCCTCCCGGCTGACGCCTCCTCATCTCCCTCCCGCTTCCCGCCAGGCTGCGGATTTCCCGGCGTCTCCCTCCGTTGTGTTTCACCCGCCTGACGAATGGACCAGTCGATCATATTCAATAATTATCTGACCTTTTCCCTTCGCCGGATTTCTGTTGCTTGCTTTGTCGCTAAGGTTTATGCTAAGTGTAAAAAATGTCGCTTTAAAGATGTATTTAAAGAAGTGTTTGATTTTCATCCTGAAGATTTATGCAGCAGGAAAAAAAAAGAAATTAATTTTGTCGTTGGTGTGAATTTTCGAGAAAGTCTAAGAATTTGTGAATCAGGTTTGTCTGAATCGCATCAAGAAAATAAATCATTTTTAGCATTTAGAATCATGATTCAAGTCAATTTTAAATTCTTAGTCTATCAATGAGAAAATACTGTTTTTTTTATATAATTATTACTTCAGTAAACAGATGCATTTTCATTTTTAACTCCTGCAAATTATGTTTTGTGTTTTTAGTTTATATTTAAGGTATTAGAATTATTATATGTGTTGACTATATATATTCCCCCGAGGATCAAAGACGGAGACAGAGACAGAGACAGAGACGGAGGCGGGGTTAGAGAACCTACAGAACCCACAGAACCCGCTTAACACTGAACCGAGCCACCCATTCGGTGCCGACTCACATCCGATCCCCTTGGATGAACTCCAGACAGGAAGCGCTGGACTATTCCTGTTCAGCTCCAACACCTGACAAAATAAGGAAATTAAAGCCGACCCGTCCATTGTTCTGGGAACCTTGACACCAGGTCGGTGGGGTTCTGTTGCCGGCTGGCCTTTTCACGGACGATGACTGGCAGCACAAAAAAACACGTTAAAGTCCAGCAGGATGTGTCCGGCCACGGAACATCCGGGACGTCCTCACAAACCCCCGGGACGTCCTCACAAACCCGACGCGGACCTGAGAGTTCACGGGTCGGCTCGGAATCACAACACCGACTCACAGCCAGGACAGACAAATATCCTGCAGCTCTGCTCGTGGTTATCGTAGCAAAGTTCCGGTTAATCGTCTCCCGGCTGCAGGATCAGGATCTTCTAGATATTTCCCTCGGTAGGGGCGTAGGGATACGCTGCGTTCTTCATTTCGTTCTTGCGTTTCCGCTCTTTTAACGCCTTGGCGTGGCGTGAATCTTCAGTCACGTGACCTCGGGGTTATTATCGAAGATAAATCAATGCGGCTTTAACGGCTTTTTTTTTTTTTAAACACTAGTGCAGAAACTTTTCTAAATGTAATCTGCACGATGACATCCAACCTTCATCGCCGCCACACACACACACACACACACACACACACACACGCACACACGCACACACGCACACACGCACCCTCCCGACTGATGGATGCCGTGATGCAGGAGAAAGGAGGCCGACTAGAGGGAGGATCTTCATGTAAAATTCACTTAGCTGCCATGTTTCTCCCTCTGGGACAAGATTAATTGCGTTATAACTTGTTTCGGGTTGTTGGGGGGGGGGGGGGGGGGGGAGTCCAAGCCCCTCCCCCTCCTCTCGGCAGCGACCATCTCTTAATACATCCTGAGAAATTGAGGTTAAGAGGGGATATCCAGGGGGTTATCTGGCATCGTGGGGAGATTGATGGCTTTAAGGGGCCGGGGGGGGGGGGCGGTCATATTCATATGGTAATGCCTCCCTATTGTCCCTACGGAAACAGAGGCGTTCTTTAATCAGAGAGGGGGGGCCCTCCTCGCCGTCTCCCTGCTGAATCCAAGCCCAGCGCCACTTCATCATCTCCGCGGACGCTGATGATGACGGCGGGAGGCCGGCGGCGTTTAGAGGGACGCATCGCGGCGTTTAGTGTGACGGTGAATTAAAAAAGGAGGATCCAGGGGTGTGGCGGTAACTTTCAGTCTGTCGGCGACTCAGAAGCGTTTAAAACGACCCCCCCCCCCCCCCCCCCCGCTGCTGGATTCCGGCTCCGACGCTCCGGGGTGAAGACTGTTTGGTTTTTTTACACCCGAAAATTCGCCTGAACGCATCACGTCCCCCGGTGGAGGCGCATTTTTAATCCGAATCGAACCAGATCCGGACGGCCGCATCACAACCCCGTCATAAATATATTCAAATAGTCCTGCGTTCATTCACAAAACGCTTCGATGGCTTCGCCTTTCTTTGTTTTCACGTTGCTCCTTTCCTATTGGCTGAATCTGAGAGGATCCACCTGTTGAACTGTTTCACAGCTCGGACACCTGAAAGGAGCGGAAGAAGACGTAAGGGTCTACTTTACGCGTCCTTCGGTGCGGAGGCAGATCATGTGCCGTCCGTCTGCGATCGATCGCAGCACTCGTTCAGGAATCAATACGCGCGGCTGAGACCCCCCCACGATGAATGGCTTATCTATACACTCGGTGGATCCATATATCCAGTACATATCTGATCGATAGCAATGAATCTGAGCTCAGTGGAACGACAAGGGGGGGGCTCCTCAGAGAGACCCCCCCCCCCCACACACACACACGGGCCTCGATCGCACAACCACGGGACGCTTTGACACGTATAACAGGAAGTGGTCAAGGTTGGACGTCCTTATCTGTCCTGGCGGGGGGGGGCGGGGGGGAGCAGCTTGATTAAGCCCTGATCACCCTCTCCAACGACCACCCATTGACTTCCTGTTGCTCCTTGCTGGCGTGCGCACTTTCCATTACCCCCCCCCCCCCCCCCATCCATGAACCCGCACTCAGCACTGCCTCCCCGTCTTAATCAATAATCGTATTAATCATCCAAAATATCTGCGAGACAAACCAATTATGAATCCGCGCCATCAGGTCCGCCGCAGCGATAATGAATTTAGGACTCCATCCGTTCATGAACTGCTGATGGCCGCTCAATGTCACGGCGTTATTGATGAAGCCGGGCGGCGCGCGCGCACGTGCACACGCACGGGACAGAAAGACGCAGCTGCAGACACGCGGAGACAGATGTCTGCCTCCTCCACTAGAGGGTGGCATCCTCCCCATCCTTCCCTCCCATCCTTCCTCCCTCCCTTCCTTCCCATCCTTTCCATCCTCCCATCCTTCCCTCTCTCCCATCCTCCCTCCTTCCCTCCCTCCCATCCTTCCCTCCCATCCTTCCTCCCTCCCTCCCATCCTCCCATCCTTCCCCCCCTCCTTCCCTTCCTTCCCATCCTTCCCATCCTTCCTCCCTCCCATCCTTCCATCCTTCCCTTCCTTCCCATCCTTCCCATCCTTCCTCCCTCCCTCCCTCCCATCCTCCCTCCTTCCCATCCTTCCATCCTTCCCTCCCTCCCATCCTTCCCCCCCATCCTTCCTCCCTCCCTCCCATCCTCCCATCCTTCCCTCCCTCCCTCCCATCCTTCCATCCTTCCCTTCCTTCCCATCCTTCCCATCCTCCCTCCCTCCCTCCCTCTCCCTCCTCCCTCCTTCCCTCCCATCCTTCCCTCCCTCCTCTTCATGTTGACGCCTCAGCTCCTCGCTCCAACGGGCATCTAATCAACAGCAGCGCGATCAGATCGGATCACATCAGCGGGATGATGGATCTGGGAATCATTTACTGGGACTCTCGGTATCAGGATGGCGGCTGGATGAAATGATGAGCTCTCCGTTCCACACGGCGGGCGGGAACGCTGCCGCTAAATTAGATGCAGAAAGTTTTTAGGAGTGGGAATTCTATCCCTCTTTTTGGATTGAAGTACTCGTGAAGCATCACGGACGATTCTGCGGCGTCACACGAGTCAAATTAGGATTTTAATTTCTGCACATGATGATGAAAGATGGCCGCTGAAGCTGAAACAGGGACTCGACCACGATGAGCATCAAACGCAGGAAAACGAGAGCCGGGCGGCGGAAAACAGCGATTTATAAATGTGAAACGTGTCAGATGTTATTCACGTCCTTAAATTTGGCACCGACACAGATGCAATCGGGGCGGGGCCCTGGGCGGAGTCCAAACAGGAAGTACTGATGCTAACATCCCGTTAGCCGTTCCCCTGCTGCGCGACCAAAAAGAGTCATGTGATGCGGGTTCTGGTCTCCGCCCACCGTTTCTGCCCGCCATCTTGTTTGATGTGAACTTCCCCTCCCCTTGCCCCCCCCCCCCCCCCCAGCAGCCTCATTTGCATACAAATGAACATCTAAACGGGCTTTATGACATAATTGACTTGCAATTAGAAATATTCTTGAGCTGGTCACTTTGCATTGGATGGGCCAAAATGGGCAAAATGGGCACGCACACGCACACACACACACGCACACACACGCACACACACGCACACACACACACATTGAGAGAGCGAGAAACGGCGGCTATTTTGCATGTTAATGAGAGTCATTAGCCGCCTCTTGGCGGTGGCTGACAAGGGGACTTATTTATGCCCCGACGGGGGGAGAGTGGCCACTTCAGCGACCGGCGCTAATTGTTTCTGAGCATGTTGTCCGGCTGATCATCATCATCATCATCATCATCATCATGGGAAATTACGCTGGCTTCAAAAAGACGACTTGGCTGACGTTGAGGGTGGCCTATGATGATGACTCTGTGTAAGCTTTTAACTTCTGCTGCTCTACAAGAGCCGGGCTTTTAACTCGGGCCCATTAGCGCCGGGGGTCGCTGTTCTCGTTCTCCAGTTACAACCATTGAATTCCAGAGAAGAAGAAGAAAAAAAAAAAGATGAAAGATGAGCCAGGAGGGAAAGCGCCTCGGAATAACTAGCTGCTAGCTGCTAGCATCGGACGGCTTTTGTTTCTCGTCACGTCGGATTTATCGTCCCCGCCCCGGCAGATGCCACACACTAATCGATCAATAACCGATCGAGATGGGGCCGTTGTGGTTTCAGTAATTGCGGGAACGTTGTCAGGATCCCACCGACGCTCCGGCGGGCTCATCCGCGCCCCGTTATTCACCCGCTGCTTCGGGAAAAGGTCTCCCTCCGCCTCCGCCGGAGCGCCAGGCCGAGCCGGTGTGGGGATGACAACAAAGAGGTGGAGGACAAGGAGGCATTAGTGTGCACGCACACACACACACACACACACACACACACGGTAGTTATGATCTCGACAGCTTTAGCACCTCCGTATTGTAAACAGGGAGGAGGTGACCGCCTCCCTCTGCTTGTTAACATCGTCTCCGTCATTCAGGAGACGCGGCGCTGTCACCTCCTCGCTGAGCCCCGACACAATCAACATTAACCATGACACACACACACACACACACACACACACACGTTACTGTATGTCCTGGCAGTGCACCATGCAATCAGTATTACCCATGTGAGCTCCTTAATGGGGCCTCGTAAAACAGACAGCCCTGCCACCAAGACCGTTCTGCTGGGGAGACAAACTACCTGTGCTCCGACACACACACACGCACACGCACACGCACACGCACACGCACACACACACACGCACAGGCACACAGTTCACATTTCTTCCTGCATGCATTCAAATAAAGGAACATTCCACCGCTTTGTTCCTTCGCTGAGTCGACTGGACAAAGCTAGCGTTGTCCCAGCGCCGGTACCGATGCAGATCAATCAGAGGGTAACTTGGACCAGAACAGAACCAGGTCCGTCTTAAGCAGTGACTGTCCAAAAAGGGACAAAGGCGGCGTTGTGTCGAAACTCTTGGTGATGGATGTGACGGGTCTGTATTGATATTTTGTTTGTTTCCAGCAGGGGGCGGTGTCTAGACTTAGACTCCATGATGAGCCTCACCCTTCACGGGGATGTCATCGTGCCACTTCTGTCAAAGCTCTGTCGGGAATATCGACGTTTTCGAGGCTCTAATTTTCTTTTGGTGGACATTTTTCGCTTTGACAGATGGACTTCAGACCTGATTAGCATCATGGAGGGGAGTCAGTGAAGACTCCGCCTTTACTGTGAAGACTCCGCCTTTAATGTGCTGTGACATTCACATCAAGGCGAAGAAAGGCGGACGCACACCGAGCGATGCACTTCAAGGCTCGGCAGGGTCGAAGATGCTATCAGGCTAAAGCTGGTGCTTTGCCGCCAGGTGTATGCACGAGTGTGTGTGTGTGCGTGTGTGTGTGTGTGTGTGTGTTGTGACCGGGACATAAAAAGGGAGCATGGCACCCATGTCGGATATGCTGACCTTTTTGCTAACGGCTCCAGAGGCCACAGAGGCTAACTGCCGCCGCTGCCTCATCACATGCACGCTCGCACTCCCAGGCACGTGGAGGACCGAGGTCCAGGCGACGCGCCCGTTCTCCAGCCGGCTAGCGCCGCCGCCGCCGCCGCGAGTGCCAGCACATTTGACCTTTCCTGTCCAGGCATAATCGGATTGCGTCCCTCTTTATGAAATCAGACGCTAAAGGTCAGCAGGCTGTTTAGCATGGGGAGGAGCCCCAGAGCTACGGAATTTGCTCGGCAGTAAATTACCTTTATTACGTTTGGCCCGTGTGATTCTAAATCCTCCCAGAGGCCACGGGGCTCCGGACGGCGTGACGCATGGAGGCGGGCTGCAGGTCGCCTCCGAGTCTTCACTCTGGAAGATGGAACACGGACGGCGTTACACAAACGGCGTTCACCTCTTCCCGTGACGGCCTTAATGTTAACACAAAGCACGCGTACGTGCGTGAGACGCACCAGGACGCGATCGGAGCCGGGTGATGAAGATGAAGCCCGACAGATCAGGCGACGGCATCATCCCGGATGCCGGGCGCCGTCTGTTTCGGGAGGTTGATCTCTTCGCCCGTCACACTCAGACATCGCCCAGCTGTCCGTTTGGGGAACGCCGCTGTCAACCAGGAAGCGCTCCCCATGGTCGTCGTGTGACCCTTTGATCCCTCGGCCCCTTTGTGCCGTCTGATCGTCACTCCCGCGGGGCATGCGAGTCGCTAACGGACGGGGAGGCCGACATCGACGAACACGGCGGGAGGAAACCGGAGACGAGAGACGAAACTTCTTCAAGGATAGGCGGCGGTTAAAAAATAAATAAATAATTCTTCCATCACTCACTTCATTGTGGCTGTTTAAGCAACTTTCTCTTCCATTTAAAGGCGTATTACTTTATTTTATAAACCGGCAATAATTCCCACATTGATCCGACGTCGTTCCAGCCCGAGTCTCCATAACGTCAAAAGGGAAAACGATGAAGGATGAAAGATTCTAATAGAATCTTAACTCATCTCTCTCTAAAAGCCTCCTCCAGAAACAATTACAGAGAACAAATGAACGCCGCCCGTTTCAAACAGAACGCGCACACATTCATAACCCCCGAAACCAATTGTAAAAATGGCCTCTCTCTGGATGAGCTGCAAATGTTTTCAGACTAATACCGTCCCCCTCATCAATCGGCCGCTAATGACTGCGAGCTCTCAGAGCTGATGTGAGGGAAGGGTCGGCGCTCATAACTTTGTCTGGAGAACGTCTGCAAAATCTGGGGTGGGGGGGGGGGGGGCGCTCTGCAGCAAAGGTGAAATCACCAGAGATTAAGCACGAGGATCCATCGACTCATCGATATCCGTCTGAGCTGCATGGAGGACGATCGATCAAGATATTCGTTTGACGCTTAACGGAAATTTAAGCCGCTTCAGCAAAAAAAAAAAAAAAAAAAAAACGAAAGAAAGTTAAGAAAAAAGTTTCCCATTTATTATCGGCGGGAAACACGAAGACGGCGGTTCGGACTTGGGCGCGAGGCGCTAAAAACGACAAATCGGTTTTCTGACATCAGGAAAGGAAGAAGTTTCAAAATCACGGCTGATCTTATTCCACTCGTTAAACTGCACGTTAAACGCCGGACACGCGTTCCACCCAGACGGTTAGCATTACAGCGTCCGCCACTTAAGCCTGAGACATAAATACAACGCCGTAGTACAGTAAAAATAATAATAAAACTCCGCTGCAGAGCGCACGTGCCCTCCATCAAAAATTAGCGTGATGGCTTCTGTAATTATACAGCGGCGTAAATATTTAACGGCGAGTGCAGAGAGCTTGTTTAGAGCAGCTTGAATGAGCATCACCTTCATCCAGAACAATAACAATTACAAACGGCTTCCTCGGGCCACCTCGAGGCTCGCCGCTCCTCCTCCTCATCCTCCTCCTCCTCCTCCTCTCGGGCGCCGTTCCCCTGCGTTCCTCCTCTGCACCTCTCTGTTTGCATCTCTCTCTCCGTGGCGAAAGGAGCGAGATGATTTAAGGTAATGAGAGGAGTAAAGCATCATTAGTGCAAATTAACTTTTGTCAGCTGAGGTGATCTTGGTGGGGGCAGCCCTGCCACCAGCGGCAGCTCGGATAATGGCAATTTATGCATTAATGTGCGCTTCGGCGTGTGTGTGTTTTACTTTGTGTGTGTAATGATGGCCACCAAGGACGCGTTCGGTCTTAAAGGGCAAAGCCGATCTTCGGAAAGGCCTCAGAAACCTGAAACAAACATGTTTGTGTGTTTATCTCCACCCGTGAAACACGACACCTGGCTCCATCGAGGAAGATCATTTTAGCCGCTCGTGTCTGGATCCAATAAAGTTAGCATCTCTCATGCTAGCTGCAACGCCAGCAGAAAATGTAGAACCAAAAGCCGAATTAAAAACCAAAACAGCTGAATTTACAACGTTTCATGAAGGCATCTTGGACTTTGAGGCAGTA
>NC_090911.1:12349590-12480793 GCF_040956055.1 Brachionichthys hirsutus
GGCAGCAATTCTGAGACGTCTTTAACAACAAAAACAACAATACATACAAATAAGAACAATGCACCCCCCCCCCCCCCCCCCCCCCCCCCCCCAGTTGCCTTCATTTTAAACATCGCGCTCGACTTTCAATGACAAATTACGAGATTGGTACCATAAATACATTTAGATTTGATAAATAGATGCAGATTATTTTCACCTCTTCTGTTCCAGAATCACAGCCGCTAATCTACGACGCGTCACATTTTACAACGATATCAAATACCATTCAGAGGATCTATTTTCCAGCGCGTATCAATACTCTAATTACGATCTCTTACAGAAGCATCCGAGTCGGTTTATCGTGGTTTCCAGTGTCATTACCCCCCCCCCCCCCCCCCCACAAAAAAAAAAAAATGTCTGTCCTCGTTTCACGGACACAGAACCCTCCGCCTCTCCTTCTGCGTTGACCCTTCCAAATCCTTCATGCACGCAGACAGGAAGTTGCGACACTTGGAAGCGTACCGCTCGGGGAAATCCCGGAAGTGAGAAACGTGAGCGCTGGAGGCGAAGTCGAAACTGTCCACGGCGACGCCTTTCTGCTTCAGGGTCTCCATGAAGACCTCGATGTCCCGGTGCCTGATCACCTGGTCGGCCCTGGAGTACAGGAAGCAATGCGGCCAGGCGGGCGGCCTGTCCTTCACCGCGTCGTAGTGGTTCTTGTGGATGTACTTGGTCAGCGGGTACAACACGACCCGCAGCAGGAACACGGCCACGGCGAAGAGCGCCAAGAGGACGTACCGCGGAAGCGGACTCACGTTCGGACCCAGGGTGGCCGCCAGGGCACGCAGGGAACCCGGAAGGTTCCTGCCGCCCGGGGCGCTGTCCACGACCGCCCCGATCAGACGCAGGGCGCCGAACCGGCGGTCGGCGCGCAGCAGCTCGGCGACGTAGCGGTACAGCATGAAGCCGCCGTTGCTGAACGTGTGGAAGAAGATGGGCCTGTTCTCCACCTCGTAGTCGAAGAGCATCTCCAGCAGCCTGAGGGCCGCGCCTTTCAGCTCCTTGTAGCCGAAAGGCTCCGAGATGAAGACCGTGTTCAGGGGCGCCGTGTAGCGGATGGTGACGCATCCCTGGGGGGCGGGGGGGGGGTTAGGGTTAGGGTTAGCAGTTGAAAAGCAGCAGTGCTCGACTCGTTCTCCTAATAACGTCACCTGCTCGTTGTAGATCGAGCTGTATTTGGACAGGTGCCTGTCTTTGCAGCCGGCCCAGCCCAACAGAACCACCACCGGCTCCTTCGTCCCCGGCCAGTGTCTGCCTGAAAACCGAAGTGAGACTGCGCGTTGGCGACCCCCCCACCGTCACAGCGAGATGAGCTAGCACGGTAAGCTAACGGCAGGCTGGAATCCGCCGTTACACCTCAGCTAGCTAGCTAGCTAGCCAGTCTGGAGAGAGACCGCTAACCGCTAGCTAGCTAGCTGAGGTGTGAGCATCCGACCCAATGAAGCGGCGCTTACCTGACGCCGCTGCATCTGGAAACACGATGTTGTAGTCAATCTCATCGGCTGCCATTTCTGTCTGCGAGACGATCAGCTGCTGTTCACCGGAAATGACGTTTTGTTCATTTGGCAGTTCGGTAAAATAAAAACGGGAAGCCGCTAACGACACTGAGGTCGATGGACAGTCACCGGTGGTCAGAACCCGCCCTACTCTGCTTCTGATTGGCTGGTATGCGATGTTCCCATTGGCTGAGCTGGATGGAGTAGGACGGGATTGGTTAGCGAAATATTAACAACAGAGTTCACTGAAAGGGCACTTCCGGTAAAAGTTTCACGCAAGTTGCGCTACCGCCCCGCCCCCCCGCAAATATTAATAATACCAATAGTAGTATATTAATAATATTTAACCACAATAATATTAATAGCAATACTACTACTACTCATAAGATAAGTATTATTAATATTATTGGTTTTTATTATTATTTTATTAAGATTATAATAGAAAAAATAACTGACAATACCATTTGTTTTGTTTCTTTCTCACACTCGACTCTGGAGCAATCCAAGTGCAAAAACTAAAAGACTTCCTGACAAAAACTGGCCTTTATTTTTTGTCCCATTTTTGAGCCTGAGATGAAAGGAACAGATTAGGGAAGAAACGTTTGTAAATTGGTGGTGAAATGAAGGATTGAGTGAGAAATAACTCCATGATTACAGGTAGTGGACTTCTTGTTTGACGTTAAGCCAACAACACACTTGGAATTTATATAATAAATTTAAATACCATACACAAATACATGATCATAACAAAGAAATTAGTTTAAATTGGTTAACTTGAGAATCTACCTCTATCGCATGAGATGAGATTTTCGAAAAATCTCATCTCATGCGATAGAAGTCCACAGGTGGTTGGAGTCACTACCACAGGGTGGACATCGTCAAAACTAAACTCACACACTGTCCTCCGTGTCCTTTAACATCATAGCTTGCTAATATGCAAGTCTCGGTGTGGACTTATTTTGACGCCAAAGTTTCGGGTATTTGCTGTCAACCTATTTGAATTCCATCTGGATCCTCACAGCTCAGGTGAGCCCTGAAGAACTCCTGTGTCTTCTTCCAGAGGTGAACCTCAGCCGCTGCGTGAGCTCTGGGCTCACCCCCCCACAAAGCTCTATAGGTAAAGGCTAAATGAGGAGATGACATGCAGAATGGTCCATACGGCGGCTCCAGTATGTGTCCAGCTCCCGGGTAATAGACACTTTCAAAGTTGTCCTTCCCCTGACGTTTGAGTCTCTCAATCATCTCATCCATGGAAGTCTTGCTGTCCCAGCACAGGTCGTCCTCTGAAGCCACAAACAGGAACTGGGTCTTCGCTTGTTCGACAGGGATCAGGCTGCCCTTGTTCTCCTCTGCTCGGGGATTTGTAAAAGCATACTTCAAAATGCTCCCTCCGGACTCAGTGTGAATCACCTTGCTGTGGTCGAACATCAGTGATGAAAGGATCTGTTTATTCTTGTAGTATAGAGGAAAAAATGAGTTTGCACTGTAGCCGTTGATCCAGACACAAGCTTTAACATCCGGTACAAAAACAGAGAGCGACAACGCAATCTCTGCCGACTTTGACCGTGATATTACACCAACTCCTTTACTGCCCACCTGTGAACAAGTCAAAAAGAGGACATGATGAACACACAGAGCTTACAGGAACTGGAGTATGGAGGTGAATCACCACAAAGAGCAGCTGAAATATGATGATAAATTACAGACTGGCAGACATTTGTCATTTCAATGAGAAGGAATCAATCTGATTCTGGACTGACTTGTAGATTAGCTGCTATTAGCTAATCACTAAACCCGATTGCTAAATGTTTAATATTTTGATCCCATAGCATTTCTCAAAATTGCCTTTTCAGAAACACAATACCAGTTTGTTGATGTAGCATTGAACTAAATATTACCAGAGATTAGCATATCAAGTCAGTTCATGAGAACTTGTCTCCACAGCACAGATATTAAAAACCAAAGTTTATCAAATGACTGTTACTTCATGCTGTTGTGGTCTAAAGTTTATCAAAAAACCCACCTTGGGTTGTCGTTGAAGGAAATCTATTCCATCTCTAAAGTGGTCCAGATGTATCTCCGTGACCTTCTTGGTGGCCTTTACATTGAATATACCCAAAGCCAGAACCACAAAGCCTTTATTGGCCAGCAGAGCAGCTCTTTTCTCTGACGTAATGGTGTTCAGATCCAACACAGCAGGAAATGGACCTGGCCCTGGAAGACAGAAATATGACAATGTGTTGTGAAGTTTGTTCTATTCGTTTGACCCACACTTGAGCGGCAGTGGGACCCTTAAGGTACCTAGAGGGCAAGTTGGGGTTAAGCATCTTGCTTAAGGATATATTTGCATGTAGAATGGAAGAACTCAAACTGATAACCTTCTGATAGGTTGTATGTGAGAGTAGGAACGTAGATTACCCAGTAAATTGAGAACTTCGCCTTTCGGCTCAGCTCTTTCTTCTCCATGACAGACCCTCACACTCCATCTTTCCCTCACTTGTGAACAAGATCCCAAGATTCTTGGGCGCCTCCTCTTGGGGCATAGACTCCCCGACCCGGAGAGAACAGACTACCTTTTTCCGATCAAGAACAATGGCCTCGGATCTTGAGGCGTTGATCCTCATCAGATTTGCTTCACACTCAACTGCCAACCGCCCAAGTATATGCTGAAGGTCCAGGCTTGAAGAAGCAAATGGGACGTAGTCTGCAAAGGGCAGAGAAGAAATCCTTTGGTCCCCAAATAAGCCAAGCACCATCTTCTGGTTGACAGAGCAGTCCACCAAGACGATAAGAGCTTAAAGTGAGACTTGGGAGCATCAGAGTCACAGTCCAGCATGAAGCACTGAAAACCAAAGAGTACAACAGAAGATGCCCCAACAAACTGCTAAAGGGATGCGTCAGGCACCAAGAAAATGATGGGAAGGGACCAGCCCCTACATTATATGTACCACTCTCAAAAAGAGGAAGTGGTTGATAAAGAAGACCTGCCAATGGCTGGAAAATGATGGATGAGCAGACAACACAATGACACTAACTATGGCGGTACACGAACAGTCCCTCAGCACAAGGGTCCACCAGAGGAGTTTAGATCCAAGGTCTGTCCTGTGCAAATATGCCCCTGAGATGGTCCAGCACATAGTAGCATGGTGCAAGAGGTTATCTGGCTCAGCGTGCATGAAGAAGCAGAACCAAATGATTGGGATAGTGTTCAGGAACGAGTCAGTTCAGAGTCTACGGGGATACAAAGATGGACAATGTGCAAGATAATGAGAAGATGGCAGACTACCTACCTGGGGGAGTAAATAGGACGCCGTTTATATTCCCCTCATTGACAGGGAGTCGGGTGACCCCGTCTCCTAGTAGAACCCTCTCATTGGCCGCCTCTGCCAGGACCCTGCCCTCCTCCTCATGGACAGAGATGGTCACCACATGAGGCTCCAGTGCGTTGCCCTTTTCAAAGTACTGATGCAAGGCCTCTGCCCTCAGAGACCACAGCAGACCCATCGGTTCAACGCCGACATAGCTGCCACCGAGTGAGGGGTGTCTGTTCAGGTCCACCTCTCCTCCGTCATCGGCCCTGTAGGTGGCCGAGGAGCTGAACACCACTCCCCTCTCATCAGTGGATCTGGCTCTCATGGTGACCGCCTGTCTGGACCTCAGCCCGGCCACCTTCACCTGAACAGGTTCATCAAAGAAGCATCTGGCTCTGGGCAGCAGCCTCAGTCTGATTAGAGAGGACATCTCTTCAGAATCTACAGACAACACAAACACAACATTATACCAATAATGTGATCTCGTACGGAATCAATATTCTATAATCGATTCTGGCTGTGTTTGGTGTTCTTACAAATGCCACGTGGTTCCAGCATGTCAGTTTAACTGGTGCTTGAATTATGGTGGCATTCCCAGATAAGTGGGAGTGGCTTAAGGATCATCTGTCCACTAAACAGGAAATACATCATGATAACTTGATTCGTGTGATTGTTTTGAATTAATTTAAAGAATTACTTTACTGAATAACTGTGAAAGACGCTTTGATATTTGTGTTTCAATGGAAAACCGCCATTTCCAAATATATTGGGACACTGTAGCATGTTGAAGCAGAATGTAATGATTAGGAAATTATTGACAATCTATATTTAATTAAAGAACAGCACAAATTGACAAACATGCATGTAAAACATATCAAATGTGGATGATTAGCATTATTCATTGATTCTGAAGTTGATGCTAAGAATACATTTCAAAAAGTTGTGAAATGCTGAGCTAAAAAACATCTTGAGGAACGTTTCAAACGGGATTCATACAACTGGCAACAGGTTGCTGACAGTGCAAGAGTAACAAAATAGTCTTTTTGCTGTTCAAAAGTGTTTGTTCCTTTTCATTTCATAATCTTCCAAAGACATAAAAACAACATTTCACTTACAAAATCTTTGAGTCAGATCCCAAACAGCCAGAAAGTTGATGCCTTACAGCCGTCGCCCTGAGCCAGCTGGCTTAAAATGGTGTTGCTGCATCAAGTTCTACACGAGGATTCAAACTATCTTCACCTTCGCTTGGAGACGAGTTCGACTGCATGCAAGGCATTGGTTAGATGATTTACCTTGCATTCTTGCTATTCTGTTTACTCATGCTGCTTTGCGATTGGTCACATGTCTTGGCCTGAGGGAACCTCAGTGTTCTATTTGCAGTTACAGATTATTCAACTCTGACTGTCATCCTTCCTAAGGTGTTCAACCTGTTGAATTTCTCCTTTTTCCCTTGGTTCATTTATTATATCTCATGTTGGAGGTGTTTATTCAATAATGAGTCAGGATTATAAAACAAATCAAATGTACTGAAGGTTTTCATTAATTACTGGTAAGGAAATACAGCGCTGGACTCTCCCACAGACGTGGAAGAGGGACTCTGTAGAAGCGTCCCGAATTATCTACGGCAGTGATCTTTATAGTGGTGTGAAAACACCCTCCTCCTGGGATGTGCCGTTAGGGCCCTCCCACCATGCATCAGTTACAATGTGTGAGGCTTTATATGTGATTAATCTATGTGTGTGATTATTATCACAAAGTATGTAGAGATAAAGAAACTATGAGTGTTTTTGCAACCTGTGTATTGTGAACGTGCTGCATAACTCAAATATCTAAGAAACCGGATCAACAACCGCCCGCCCCCCTCCCGGCACCAACCACCCACCCAACGTGTCAAACGTGTTACAGAATTTTGTGTTGAATATGGAGAAAAAATATTTATTTTGATTCAAACTGCTGCTTTCATGTGGTTTTGGCAAACAGCTGATTAAAATGTGCACTGTGGGATGATATACAACGGTTGTCGGACATCTTCAATCTGTACACCCTTCCCAGGGCGTGGCGCCAAATAGAATGCTGAGGATCCCCCAGGCAAAGAGAGGTGACCAATCACAGAGCAGCATGAGTAATCAGTTGTCAGAATTCAACTAGTATCTTTTGACCAACACATTACAAACCAGTTGAACTCGTCAACCAGGGAAGGTAAGGAGCTCCAGCAACTCACCAGATTTAGCTGCTCGTTTATTATAGCTGCGCAAATTATAAAAATGTTGGGTCAGAAGTTAGTCGGGCGTGTAAACACATTCCAGACTGTATTAAAGTTCTGAAGCTGACTTGAGGTCAAGATAATGATGATCCATGAATCTAATCGGAGGACAAGAGAGTCAAAGACCAGACATCAGTGGTGTCAGGAGGCCACTGAAGGAGTCCTGGGTGGATTAACACCGACGACACAATGCAGCATTCAGAGATTGGACCCAAATACTTCAGATAGTTTCTTCTAGACCAAAAAAATTAATATTATTTAAAAAAAACCTATTTAAATCCTCATGTAGGATTTGATGCAGGACCAGGGTTAACTCTTCTTTTTACCACAATCTGTTCATGTTCTCTTTGTTTCGGGTTTTATTTTTCATTTCATAATGTGGCGCCTGGACTCTTTCATTCTCTGTTGTCATACTTTTGACAAACTTGAAGCACTTGATGTTGGTTATATTTAAAATTCTTTTGTTTCGCTTTCATGGAGTTCCGTATTGGTGTTAAATGGGCGTGGCACAACCTTGAGAGCAAGTCCAACAGCATTTCACTGCTATGCTGCGATCAAAACAAGACCGTCCCAGAATCAGGCGTAACTTGAGTCTTGTTAGATCCTCTTGCCCATTATAATTACACTTCCTCATTTCCTATATTTGATACGTTTCGTATGTATGTTGATGTCTATTTCTGCTGTTGGGAAATACAGCTGGTCCTCACTTAACAAACGAGTTACGGTCCGAAGAACTCGTCGCTTAACGATTTTGTCCTACGATGGAGCCTCCGTTGACCAACAACCCGATCCCGTACGAGATCACATGATTGGTATAATGTTGTCTTTGTGTTGTCTGTAGATTCCGAAGAGATGTCGTCTCTAATCAGACTGAGGCTGCTGCCCAGAGCCAGATGCTTCTTTGATGAACCTGTTCAGGTGAAGGTGGCCGGGCTGAGGTCCAGACAGGCGGTCACCATGAGAGCCAGATCCACTGATGAGAGGGGAGTGGTGTTCAGCTCCTCGGCCACCTACAGGGCCGATGACGGAGGAGAGGTGGACCTGAACAGACACCCCTCACTCGGTGGCAGCTATGTCGGCGTTGAACCGATGGGTCTGCTGTGGTCTCTGAGGGCAGAGGCCTTGCATCAGTTCTTTGAAAAGGGCAAAGCACTGGAGCCTCATGTGGTGACCATCTCTGTCCATGAGGAGGAGGGCAGGGTGCTGGCAGAGGCGGCCAATGAGAGGGTTCTACTCGGAGACGGGGTGACCCGACTCCCTGTCAATGAGGGGAATATAAACGGTGTCCTATTTACTCCCCCAGGTAGGTAGTCTGCCATCTTCTCATTATCTAATGTAATACATTTCACATTTGGAAACAAGCCACATGACACAACAAGAACTGTTCTGGAGAATGGTACCGGTACCTTTCTACCTTTTATGCTGAACTCTCAACAACTCTGCATTGGAATTAAAGGTAAGATGACTTTATTTGTACCCGAAGGAACCATATGGTTCTGCCAGATAAAATCTTGCACCATGCTACTTTGTGCTGGAACATCTCACGGTCATCATTGCACAGGACAGAACTTGGGTCTAAGCTCGTCTGGTGGACCCTTGTACTGCGGGATTGTTCTTGTACTGCCATGGTTAGTGTCATTGTTCTGTCTCTTTGTCCATGGTTTTCCAGCCATTGGCAGGTCTTCTTTATCAACCACTTCCTTTTTCTGACAGTGGTACATACCATAAGGCCTGGTCTCTCCATGCTGTTCACTCCTCTTGCTCCTAACTCCCATCATTTCTTGGTGCCTGAAGCATTCATTTAGCAGTTCTTTGGGGCATCTTCTTGTTGTACTTCTTCTTGCCTTCATTACCCGGCCCTGGATAACCCGAGGAAGATCGATATATGGATCGAAAGCATGAAAGGCGGGAGGGGTCGTGAGATCAGATAACATTCACTATCTAAAACATGCTAACAGGTGCAAACAAGATATACTGTCTTGAACGAGACATTGAGTCATATTTCTGTCTTCCAGGGCCAGGTCCATTTCCTGCTGTGTTGGATCTGAACACCTTTATATCAGAGAGAAGAGCTGCTCTGCTGGCCAATAAAGGCTTTGTGGTTCTGGCTTTGGGTATATTCAATGTGAAGCCCGAGAACATCACGGAGATACATCTGGACCCCTTTAGAGATGGAATAGATTTCCTACAACGACAACCCAAGGTGGGTTTTTTGATGAACTTGTAACCACAACAGAAGAAGTAACATTACTTTGATAGATTTGATGGTTTGGAAATGCGACTTTGGTTTTTATTCTCTGTGCTATGGAGACAACACTATTTATGATGATAGTGGTCCTGTCTGAAATAATTTAGCAGCATAACGTGCAGACAAACAAGTTGATGCCATAGACGACAGGACTTTACTTTACACTTGTGATACCATTCTTCAGTGTTGGGCATTGTTGAATGACTCTACGAACAAAGGAGCAGATAGATTCAATCAATAAAATATATATCTATCTGGGTGGAGGGGGAGGAACAGACATCGCAGCTCTTGAGAAGGAGCTGGTTATTTTGCACCTGATTGTCCGGTCTAGTGGAAATAAGACATTGCCCACCCAGGGTGGAATGGGTCACTTACAGTCGGATGACGTCCAAGGAAAATGTATGCCAGTGTGTACAGGTGGTGATTCACCTCCATACCTGAGTTCCTGTAAGCTGTGTGTGTTCATCATGTCCTCTTTTTGAATTGTTCACAGGTGGGCAGTAAAGGAGTTGGTGTAATATCACGGTCAATGGCAGCAGACATTGCGTCATCGCTCTCTGTTTTTGTACCGGCTGTTAAAGCTTGTGTCTGGATCAACGGCTGCGGTGCAAACTTAATTGTCCCTCTATACTACAAGAATAAACAGATCCTTTCATCACTGATATTCGACCACAGCAAGGTGATTCACACTGAGTCTGGAGCGAGCATTCTGAAGTATATTTTAACAAATCCCCTGGCAGAGGAGAACAAGGGCAGCCTGATCCCTGTCGAACAAGCGAAGACCCAGTTCCTGTTTGTGGCTTCAGGGGCCGACATGTGCTGGGACAGCAAGACTTACATGGATGAGACGGTGGAGAGACTCAAACGTCAGGGGAAGGACAACTTTGAAAGCGTCTATTACCCGGGAGCTGGACACCTGCTGGAGCCGCCGTATGGACCATTCTGCACCTCATCTCCTAATGGGGTCCTAAAATACAAAGCATTGTGGGGGGGTGAGCCCAGAGCTCATGCAGCAGCAGAAGTTCACCTGTGGAAGAAGATCCAGGAGTTCTTCAAAGCTCAGCTGAGCTAGTTCCACAGGGAAGACGTTAAAACAGCACAAACCGTGACATCATAGTTCCCAAAATCAATGCCCTTCGTTGATCTTAATTTCTCTTCAACTCTCGAAACGGACAGCAAGAGTCCTCGCAAAGTACTTGAAATGCTCCGATGGGACCAGGACAAGGATTTGGACTTTGTTTGATTTCCCAGCTCAGTTGAATTGCATGTCATCTGAAGAGTTCAAATCTTAACAGAAAACCATTTTAAAACTCTACTGCACCAGTAATTGTATGAACGTTTGTCCAGTAATTAGTAGGAGTTGATAAAAGTATACTTTATGGTGTGAAATAAAACGGATGTTGAAAATATTTTGCTTTGGACTTTGTTTGATTTCCCACCGAAGTTGAATTTTATACATCATGTCTCATGAAGAACGGAGTGTCATGTGACTTTCATGCAAGAAGTGAGACAGGTGTTGGGCGGGAAAGAGTCTTTCAGAAGACTGTGATGCAACAGCTAAGGTGATCAGGGAGACAGGTAGGAGAGGACTGGGTGTGTCTCCTTAAACGAAAGGAGATAATGAGACCTGGTGGTGGAATCAGGAAGTGCATTAGCATAAACAGGGAAAGAGGCTAGCTCAGAAGAAGCGGGACATTGAGGGGACAGAAGAGAGTAAACAGGAGTACAGGGAGACGCAAGCCAAAGGTAGAGGTGGCAAAGGTCAAACAGAGGTCATATAATGACATGTATGCCAGGTTAGATAGTAAAGAGGGAGAGACGGATCTGTACAGGCTGGCAGGCCAGAGACAGAGACGGGACGGATGTCCAGCATGTTAGAGTGATGAAGGGTAGAGACGGGAAGGTGTTGACAGAGGACAGTAGCGTGTTGGACCGGATGACATACCTGTGGAGGTGTGGAAGTGTCTAGGAGAGGTAGCTGTAGAGTTTCTAACGGGGTTGTTTCATACAATCCTAGAGGAGGAGATGTGTTCTGGTGCCCGTTTTCAGGAAGAAGGGAGACACACATAGTCGTGGAAACTATAGAGAGATAAAGCTAATGATGAGTCATACGATGAGGTAGTTGAGGCTCGGCTAGTCAAAAGCCATAATACTATATATTTATAGATAAGGAAGGATGACAGTCAGAGTTGAATAATCTGTAACTGCAAATAGAACACTGAGGTTCCCTCAGGCAAAGACTTGTGACCAATCACAATGCAGCATGAATAAACAGAATAGCAAGAATGCAAGGTAAATCATCAAACCAATGCCTTGCATGCAGTCGAACTCGTCTCCAACCGAAGGTCAAGATCGTTTAAACCCTTGTGTAGAACTTGATGTTAGATATTTGAGTTATGCAGCACGCTCACAATACACAGGTTGCAAAAACACTTGAAGTTTCTTTATTGCTACATACTTTGTGGTAATAATCACACACATAGATTAATCACTTATAAAGCATCACACAAACCGGATCAACACCGGTGATGCTTTATATGTGATTAATCTATGTGTATGTTTATTACCACAAAGTATGCAGAGGGGCGGCTCGGTGTCGCAGTGGTAAGCACTGTTGCCTCACAGCGAGATGGTCGCGGGTTCCTCTCCGACTTGTGGCCGTTCTGTGAGGAGTTTGCATGTTCTCCCCGTGTCTGCGTGGGTTCTCTCCGGGTTCTCCGGCTTCCTCCCACCACCAAAAACACGCAGCCTAGGCTGATTGGTGACGCTAAATTGTCCGTAGGTGTGAGTGTGTGTGTGGCTGGTTGTGTGTCTCTGTGTTGCCCTGAGATGAACTGGCGGCTTGTCCAGGGTGTCCCCTGCCTCTCACCCATTGACTGCTGAGATTGGCTCCAGCTTGGCCCGCGACCCAATGAAGTATGTAGAGAAGGACAAAATCGTTAAGCGACGAGTTCTGCGGACCGTAACTCGGTTGTTAAGTGAGGACCAGCTGTATTTCCCAACAGCATCAATAGATATCTAAGAAACCGGATCAACAACCACCCGCCCCCCTCCCGGCACCAACCACCCACCCAACATGTCAAACGTGTTACAGAATTTTGTGTTGAATATGGAGAAAAAATATTTTTTTTGATTCATACTGCTGCTTTTATGTGGTTTTGGCAAACAGCTGTAGGGTTTTACCAAACCCTCTTCCGGTTCTTGTTCTCCGTAGTGGGTGCGTATTCAATGAGGAGAATGTGGGTTAAGATTAAGACATTTATATAATTAACAGATCAGTACAAGTTGGTTCAGATATCAGCGCTGAGATTCCAACACAGCTCTCGTGCCCGCGCTTGGTTGGAATGAAGATGCTTCCTGCTTCGTCCTCACGTCATTCAGTCCCCTGAAGGCGGGACTTTGCCCCAGCCAATCTAAGCCCATGTTTATCTGTGTTGTGTGTGATGTCACTGTTGTGATGCATTCAATTGAAATCAGTCATGACAGCACTAACTAAATGTTGTGCGTTCCTAGTGGTGTCGGCGTGTAATTACGTTGTGGAATCCCATCTACTATGGAAATTCCCTACACAGCTGATTAAAATGTGCACTGTGGGATGATATACAACGGTTGTTGGACATCTTCAATCTGTACGCCCTTCCCAGGACGTGGCGCCAAATAGAATGCTGAGGATCCCCCAGGCAAAGAGAGGTGACCAATCACAGAACAGCATGAGTAATCAGTTGTCAGAATTCAACTAGTATCTTTTTACCAACACATTACAAACCAGTTGAACTCGTCAACCAGGGAAGGTAAGGCGCTCCAGCAACTCACCAGATTTAGCTGCTCGTTTATTATAGCTGCGCAAATTATAAAAATGTTGGGTCAGAAGTTAGTCGGGCGTGTAAACAAATTTCAGACTGTATTAAAGTTCTGAAGCTGACTTGAGGTCAAGATAATGATGATCTATGAATCTAATCGGAGGACAAGAGAGTCAAAGATCAGACATCAGTGGTGTCAGGAGGCCACTGAAGGAGTCCTGGGTGGATTAACACCGACGACACAATGCAGCATTCAGAGATTGGACCCAAATACTTCAGATAGTTTCTTCTAGACCAAAAAAATTAATATTATTTAAAAAAAAACCATTTAAATCCTCATGTAGGATTTGATGCAGCACCAGGGTTAACTCTTCTTTTTACCACAATCTGTTCATGTTCTCTTTGTTTTGGGTTTTTATTTTTCATTTCATAATGTGGCGCCTGGACTCTTTCATTCTCTGTCGTCATACTTTTGACAAACTTGAAGCACTTGATGTTGGTTATATTTAAAATTCTTTTGTTTCGCTTTCATGGAGTTCCGTATTGGTGTTAAATGGGCGTGGCACAACCTTGAGAGCAAGTCCAACAGCATTTCACTGCTATGCTGCGATCAAACCAAGACAGTCCAAGAATCAGGTGCCAACCTGGCAGCAGAAGTTGTAAGT
The DNA here is from genome assembly GCF_040956055.1 of Brachionichthys hirsutus. Classification (NCBI taxonomy): domain Eukaryota; kingdom Metazoa; phylum Chordata; class Actinopteri; order Lophiiformes; family Brachionichthyidae; genus Brachionichthys; species Brachionichthys hirsutus. The sequence continues at coordinate 12,363,413 of NC_090911.1, forward strand.
CGAGTCGTGTTAGATCCTCTTGCCCGTTTTAATTACACTTCCTCATTTCCTATATTTGATACGTTTCGTATGTATGTTGATGTCTATTTCTGCTGTTGGGAAATACAGCTGGTCCTCACTTAACAACCGAGTTACGGTCCAAAGAACTCGCCGCTTAACGATTTTGTCCTTCGATGGAGCCTCCGTTGACCAACAACCCGATTCTGTACGAGATCACATGATTGGTATAATGTTGTGTTTGTGTTGTCTGTAGATTCTGAAGAGATGTCCTCTCTAATCAGACTGAGGCTGCTGCCCAGAGCCAGATGCTTCTTTGATGAACCTGTTCAGGTGAAGGTGGCCGGGCTGAGGTCCAGACAGGCGGTCACCATGAGAGCCAGATCCACTGACGAGAGGGGAGTGGTGTTCAGCTCCTCGGCCACCTACAGGGCCGATGACGGAGGAGAGGTGGACCTGAACAGACACCCCTCACTCGGTGGCAGCTATGTCGGCGTTGAACCGATGGGTCTGCTGTGGTCTCTGAGGGCAGAGGCCTTGCATCAGTACTTTGAAAAGGGCAAAGCACTGGAGCCTCATGTGGTGACCATCTCTGTCCATGAGGAGGAGGGCAGGGTGCTGGCAGAGGCGGCCAATGAGAGGGTTCTACTAGGAGACGGGGTGACCCGACTCTCTGTCAATGAGGGGAATATAAACGGTGTCCTATTTACTCCCCCAGGTAGGTAGTCTGCCATCTTCTCATTTTCTAATGTTATGCATTTCACATTTGGAAACAAGCCACATGACGCAACAAGAACTGTTCTGGAGAATGGTACCGGTACCTTTCTACCTTTTATGCTGAACTCTCAACAACTCTGCATTGGACTTGGGTTCCTCTAGTCTATCCAAGGATCAGATGTTCATGAACACAATCTCAACCATATGCTTCTGCCAGATAACATCTTGCACCATGCTACTTTGTGCTGGAACATCTCACGGTCATCATTGCACAGGACAGAACTTGGGTCTAAGCTCGTCTGGTGGACCCTTGTACTGAGGGATTGTTCTTGTACTGCCATGGTTAGTGTCATTGTGCTGTCTCTTTGTCCATGGTTTTCCAGCCATTGGCAGGTCTTCTTTATCAACCACTTCCTTTTTCTGACAGTGGTACATACCATAAGGCCTGGTCTCTCCATGCTGTTTACTCCTCTTGCTCCTAACTCCCATCATTTTCTGAAGCATTAATTTAGCAGTTCTTTGGGGCATCTTCTTGTTGTACTTCTTCTTGCCTTCATTACCCAGCCCTGGATAACCCGAGGAAGATCGATATATGGATCGAAAGCATGAAAGGCGGGAGGGGTCGTGAGATCCGAGAACATTCACTATCTAAAACATGCTAACAGGTGCAGACAAGATATGCTGTCTTGAACGAGACATTCAATTAAATTAAATTCAATTTCATTTATATACCGCCAGATAACAACAGAAAGTCATCTCAAGGCACTTTATAAGATTAGCAGGAAAGACCTTCAAGGAAAAACAGTCTTTAGTCTAATCTTGAACATAGAGATGGTGTCTTCCTCACGAACCGAATTAGGGAGCTGATTCCACAATAAAGGAGCTTGATAACTGAAAGCTCCGCCCCCGCCAGTCTGCTCTTGGAAATGCTTGTAACCAAGAGCAGGCCAGCATTTTGGGACAGCAGCGTTCTAGTTGGGCAATATGGCATAATTAGCTCTGTACGGTAAGGAGGGGGCTGGCTGTTGAGGGCTTTAAAAGTGAGTAGAAAGATTTTATATTCAATTCGTGCTCTAACAGGAAGCCAATGCAGTGAGGCCAGAACAGGGGAAATGTGTTCTCTGGTTCCTGTCAAAACATGAGCTGCTGCATTCTGGATTAGTTGAATATGTTTAATAGAGCTTTGTACAACTTAGAAATGTCAAGGCTAAATGAAAAGACACTGTGAACAATGGGAGCCCTCAAATATTACCATAACATATTCTGTTGCCATTCGGTCATATTTCTGTCTTCCAGGGCCAGGTCCATTTCCTGCTGTGTTGGATCTGAACACCTTTATGTCAGAGAAAAGAGCTGCTCTGCTGGCCAATAAAGGCTTTGTGGTTCTGGCTTTGGGTATATTCAATGTGAACCCCGAGACTGTCACGGAGATACATCTGGACCGCTTTAAAGATGGAATAGATTTCCTCCAACGACAACCCAAGGTGGGTTTTTTGATGAACTTGTAACCACAACAGAAGAAGTAACATTAATTTGATAGATTTGATGGTTTGATGGTTTGGAAATATGAATTTGGTTTTTATTCTCTGTGCTATGGAGACAAGTTGTCATGAACTGACTTGATAAGATAATCTGTGGAAACAATATTTAGTTCAATGTTTCACCAACAAACTGGTTGTGTGTTTGCTGTTCAACAGGGTGTTTCTTCACTGTGTTTCTGAAAATTCTATTTTGAGAAATATTCATCAATCTGTCTTAATGATTAGCTAATAGTAGCTAGTCTCCAAGTCAGTCCACAATCAGATGATTCCCTTCTACTCATTGAAATGATAAATGCCTTCGAGGGTGCATACCTTAAGACCAGTGGCGGGCGGTGCATTTTACACCTAGGCCTTCAGTGAAGTCCTACTTAGTCCGACTTGAATAAATACCCCTCATAATACCATCATTTATGACACCACGGCTTTAGAAATAATGTACAAACACACACTTACGCACTACTGGGTGTTGCATCACCTCAATCGTGTACAACACGGGATATTTTTTCTGGAGCATTTAAAAATCAATAAACTGCATCAGCAATTAAAACTTATCACTATACGTGGTACTATCAAAGTTATAAATAAAAGGGAATTTAACATTATTTGTCCAAAACGTTTTAAAGTCCACCAAGAATATAGGCAAGCTTTAAATTGCAAACTTGCAGTTTAATACAAGAAAGACTGCAACACAACGGCCACATTTGTCTCGTTGTGTACTTCCACTACAATCACACAGCTGCACCGGCGCGCCACATTATTTACACACATTGCATTTACAGTATATCTGTGATTGTATTTCGTTATCATGTTAAATAAATAAAATGTTGGTACTCACCAAAACGGCTGTCCCCCAAAACAGTTATTTGAAAACAAAATCCATTCCCCTTTCTTAAAGTTCCTAAATCCAGTGTTGCTCCAAACATTAAATCGATCCCTTGCAAACAAAAGGCATTCCCAGCAGAACAATTTGCAGCGACTCTCGGTAGCTGTAAGCCAAAGGTTTGAAGCCTGGAAGTGGCGTACAAATGCGTTCCCCACCTGGGAAAGGTTAGCTAGCTCCGGAGTTGGAAGCTATCTCACGAGAGCTAGCTTCTCTGTAAAGGTCCGTCTTGAAAATGGCCTTTCAAGAATATCCACAACCAAATCCACACTTTCCCCTCCTTCGGCCATTGTGGGTTAAAAACGCACGAATAGTTGTGGTTTTATTTTCGGACGGTTGCGCCGTACCGGTGTGCATCAGTTGATGACGCAATATGCATACGCTGCCCTCTCACACGGAGTATCCAATCACAGGCAGGAAGGCCTTACTTTCACCAACTCGTGATCTGATTGGCTATCGCAACTGTCTATCAACTCTAAGAGCCGATCACAGGACGCGTTATTGAGTTGTAACGTGAGACAAGCAGGAAGGACTTGTTTCACCAACTCGTGATCTGATTGGCTATCGCAACTGTCTATGAACTCAATTCTACGAGCCCGTTCACTTACACAACACGGTTGGCAAGCAGCGCTGATTCTGAAGGTCTCGGACGGATAGTACTTGTCACTGGTACTATGAAATCCACCTGGCAACACAAGCTAGCTGAATTCTGATTGGATAAAAACTCTCACCTAAAAATACATCCCTGGAATATAATATGACATGAATGTGAAGAATATATATATATATATATACATAAAATTAAATTGATTTTATCATAAATATGATCATGTATTCTTGATTTCTGGTTATGTTAGGCAAGCAGAGAAGGCCTTGCAGGCCCTGACCGCCCGCCACTGCTTAAGATGCTTTGGCTTCTCTGCCCCGTCAGCTTCCTCTGCTGTTCGGGGACCCACCTCCACCTCGGCTCCTCTTTTCATGCTCTGTCTGACTTAGTCAAGTCTTTATTGTCAGTAGTGCTAACTCTGTCCTAAACGGGTGTCTTTGAAGGCTTCTCATGGAATGATTCTTGGGATCTCAGGTTGGAACCATGCCACCAAATAGAAGTTGCTGCCTATAACAGGACCACTATTTATGACGATAGTTGTCCTGTCTGAAATAATTTAGCAGCATAACGTGCAGACAAACAAGTTGATGCCATAGAAGACAGGACTTTACTTTACACTTGTGACACCATTCTTCAGTGTTGGGCATTGTTGAATGACTTTACGAACAAAGGAGCAGATAGATTCAATCAATAAAATATATATCTATCTGGGTGGAGGGGGAGGAACAGACATTGCAGCGCTTGAGAAGGAGCTGGTTATTTTGCACCTGATTGTCCGGTCGAGTCTCCGAGAGGAGAGAGTGGAAATAAGACATTGCCCACCCAGGGTGGAATGGGTCACTTACAGACAATTGGCGGCCAAAGAAAATGTATGCCAGTGTGTACAGGTGGTGATTCACCTCCATACTCCAGTTCCTGTAAGCTCTGTGTGTTCATCATGTCTTCTTTTTGACTTGTTCACAGGTGGGCAGTAAAGGAGTTGGTGTAATATCACGGTCAATGTCAGCAGGCATTGCGTCGTTGCTCTCTGTTTTTGCACGGGATGTTAAAGCTTGTGTCTGGATCAATGGCTGCGGTGCAAACTTTTTTGTCCCTCTATACTACAAGAATAAACAGATCCTTTCATCACTGATATTCGACCACAGCAAGGTGATTCACACTGAGTCCGGAGGGAGCATTTTGAAGTATGCTTTTACAAATCCCCTGGCAGAGGAGAACAAGGGCAGCCTGATCTCTGTCGAACAAGCGAAGACCCAGTTCCTGTTTGTGGCTTCAGAGGACGACCTGTGCTGGGACAGCAAGACTAACTTGGACGAGATAATGAAGAGACTCAAACGTCAGGGGAAGGACAACTTTGAAAGCGTCTATTACCCGGGAGCTGGACACATGCTGGAGCCGCCGTATGGACCATTCTGCACCTCATCTCCTAATGGGGTCCTAAAATACAAAACCGTATGGGGGGGTGAGCCCAGAGCTCATGCAGCAGCAGAAGTTCACCTGTGGAAGAAGATCCAGGAGTTCTTCAAAGCTCAGCTGAGCTAGTTCCACAGGGAAGACGTTAAAATAGCACAAACCGTGACATAATAGTTCCCAAAATCAATGCCCTTCGTTGATCTTAATTTCCGCCAAACTCTCGAAACGGATAGCAAGAGTCCTCGCAAAGTGCTTGAAATGCTCCGATGAGACCAGGACAAGGATTTGGACTTTGTTTGATTTCCCAGCTCAGTTGAATTGCATGTCATCTGAACGGTTCAAATCTTAACAGAAAACCATTTTAAAACTCTACTGCACCAGTAATTGTATGAACGTTTGTCCAGTAATTAGTAGGAGTTGATAAAAGTATACTTTATGGTGTGAAATAAAACGGATGTTGAAAATATTTTGCTTTGGACTTTGTTTGATTTCCCACCGAAGTTGAATTTTATACATCATGTCTCATGAAGAACGGAGTGTCATGTGACTTTCATGCAAGAAGTGAGACAGGTGTTGGGCGGGAAAGAGTCTTTCAGAAGACTGTGATGCAACAGCTAAGGTGATCAGGGAGACAGGTAGGAGAGGACTGGGTGTGTCTCCTTAAACGAAAGGAGATAATGAGACCTGGTGGTGGAATCAGGAAGTGCATTAGCATAAACAGGAAAAGAGGCTAGCTCAGAAGAAGTGGGACATTGAGGGGACAGAAGAGAGTAAACAGGAGTACAGGGAGACGCAAGCCAAAGGTAGAGGTGGCAAAGGTCAAACAGAGGTCATATAATGACATGTATGCCAGGTTAGATAGTAAAGAGGGAGGGACGGATCTGTACAGGCTGGCAGGCCAGAGACAGAGACGGGACGGATGTCCAGCATGTTAGAGTGATGAAGGGTAGAGACGGGAAGGTGTTGACAGAGGACAGTAGCGTGTTGGACCGGATGACATACCTGTGGAGGTGTGGAAGTGTCTAGGAGAGGTAGCTGTAGAGTTTCTAACGGGGTTGTTTCATACAATCCTAGAGGAGGAGATGTGTTCTGGTGCCCGTTTTCAGGAAGAAGGGAGACACACAGAGTCGTGGAAACTATAGAGAGATAAAGCTAATGATGAGTCATACGATGAGGTAGTTGAGGCTCGGCTAGTCAAAAGCCAAAATACCTTTATTGCCATTGTTCTAGGAACAACGAGACAGGATGGCAACTAAAAATTCAGTCATAAAATGGGAAGAATAATTATTTATTTTCGAGGAAACACTAAATTCTTTGGCTCTTCTTTGAGTTGGTGCGGTTTTGATCTTTGTGTTCTTGTGTCGCCGCCAGAGTCTGGCTTTCATGGTGTCATACTTCACGTGTCCGCTAGGGGGCGCCATTTAATCAGAGTACAACTCGTGTGTGTGTGTGTGTGTGTGTGTGTGTGGTCACACACCTAATGGAAGGAGCACCTCAATCTGAACATGTTTGCTTCTACTCTTAACGTTTTCCCTCGTTATTCACACACCGTCCTCCTCAGTGCTGCCCTTCATCCTCTCTTCATCCTCCTCTCTCTCGTTTGCGTGCTGCCCTTCATCCTCTCTTCATCCTCCTCGCTCTCCTCTGCTGCTGTTCCCTTTCCGTACACCAGATGCCCTCAGATACATTAAGCTCCCCCATCAGCCCCGGAACAACCCTTTATCGTGTGCGTGTGTGTGTGTGTGTGTGTGTGTGTGTGTGAGTCCAGCCCACACACACCTGCTCCAGTCCACATACCGATCCCTCAGCTCACACTCAGCAGGATTTGAACCCATGTCCGTCAGGTTGTTGTGTCAGCTGCTGTGACAGACCTTATTTTTTCTGGACACTTTTTAACTTTCAAAGATTCGGCCGCTGTTTTTTATTTCTTTTTTTTATGTCCTGAACAGAAAAGGCCGAATCGCTTTTGCTGAACTGGTCACCTCCGCCTCAGAGGTTATGTGTATCTGTTTGTTTGTGTATCTGTTTGTTTGTTTCTTGTTAGCAACATAACTCAGAAAGGTGTGGACGGGCTTTGATGTCCGAAATGATTCTCTCAACAGGTGATGAGATTCTGGAGGTGATCCGGATCATTGTCCGGATCAAAGAATATTCTAAAGGATTCTTTGTCATTTGGAAGATCGAGCCGTTGACGCTCCAATAAATGATCCGGGTGCTTTGGGAAAAAATAATTTCAGAAAATACAGGACAAGTTCCGAACAGACTCTCGACCCGGAAAAGCTGAACTATCGATTCCGTGCCACAAAAAGCTCCCAGTCCGTGTTCGGTGCCGACCCAACAGCTCCTCCCAGCCGCCGAGCAGGTCCGTTGCTCTCGTTAATCCCTCTTTATTTCCTCGCCGCTGCACCGAGACCGGCAGAGCAGAGCCGGCACCGAGAGCTTGACCCACCTCAGTCTGGAACTGGATTCAGAACCGGGTCGTGAGCCCAATGTTCACATCCGCTTGTCTGGCCTGCCTCGGATCAGGAGGAAGGCCTGCAACACAACACTGGTATTTGTTTTTATCAGGCGTGTGTGCGTGTGCGTGTGTGTAGGTGTGTGTGTGCGTGCACACTCTAAGGTCTGGTATTAATTAAGATAAGGGCCTGGGGGGGAGGTTGAAGGGGGGGGAGGGGGAGGCTGACAGACATGCAGCTCATGGCTAAATTTAGCCGTGAGGCGTTCAGGGGCCGCTCCATTCCTCCAGTAAAGCGGAGCATTTATTTTCTTAGTTCTATTTCTGTGATGGAGGTAATCCCCCACCCTGATGGGTGGAGTCTCATCAAGGGGCGGATCGATCAGGTGTTGATCGGACAGAATCAGCGACAGCAGCAGATGATGCCCCCCCCCCCCCCCCACCTCGGGACCTACTAACACTATTATGGGATGTCTACGATCCACACTAAGCCACCAGTTGGTCACTGGTGAATTACGTCACTTTTCGTGACGTCAAGCGTTCGTGTGCGGGTTTTCTTTCGCATGCCCTCTAGTGGCTGATCTGGGAACTGCAACGCGTTTTACTTTCAGACGCCTGATAATCTATTTATTGAATATCGGCTAATTTCTTTCTGTGACAAAGATCAGAACGCAAATATCAACGCATTAATGTCGAACAGCATCACCAGTAAAACCGGAACAGCTGGAGAAAAAAAAGTTATTTCACAATAAAAGCACAGTTGACCAAACTGTTGAGGCAGTTTCTTGCATAATACTCCAAATGTTAATTATTTGTCTTCTCGCTTCCTTTAGGAGTAAAGTTGACGAAGCGAAACGAAAATAATTCTGCATTTGATTTACAAGAACCCTTCCAGTCGTCCGCTGGAGGAAACCAGGTGAGCACGGAACCCCACATATGTTCAAGTCATCCTGTGATCTCATGTAGGTGTTAGGTTTCCTGCTGTTGGACATGGACACACACGCACACACACACACGCACGCACGCACGCACACACACACACACACACGCACACGCACGCACGCACACACACCATCCAGATGGACACTATTAGTGTTTTTCCAGCCCACAGGAAGTCAGCCATCATTTCAGGCTGACAGGTATGGAGGATCTGAGGATGAGCTGGGGAGGTCAGCCGGCTTCATGGAGCTGGTTCTGGTTCTGGTTCTGGTTCTGGTTCTGGTTCTGACTGAGATCTGCAGCGTCATCACTAAAGACAGTGTCTGGAGGGGAAGGCTGGGAATCACATGTTCTGGAGCGCCGCGGATAAATATGTATTTATCACCAGGATGAGAATCGATTAGCGTCCCTTTCAGACATTTGACACCACAGATGGCTGAACAAAGCAGCTGGTCAGCACGCACGCACGCACACACACGCACGCGCACACACACACACACACACGCACACACGCACACACACACATCCCTCCTCAGCAGGTCACGGCTGTCTCATTCTATTAATTCTCCTGTAAATGCAGGAGCAGGACGCCGATGCTGATGAAGAGGAGGCTCATCACCTCATTTCAGGATGCTAATGACAAACCAAACCACCCCCCCCCCCCTGCTCCTGATGCTGGAGGAAGGGTGTTGGCTTTCATCCCTGAGTGTGGTCCTGCAGGACTCTTAGGTTACGCCTCATTCCAGAGCTGGCTCTTAGACTCGGGTTGTATTACCGTCCGGTGGATGTACGCCGGCCTCCTCTTCCTCGCTGCAGCGCCGAGGGATCAACTGATTCACGCTTCAGCCTATAAGCAGCCTCAGCAGCTGGCCACTAGGGGGCCCCCCGACCTGGCAACCCTACTGTGCATGATGCAGGAAGTGCTGAAAGCTGCAGTGGTTTCGGTTCACCGGACTGCTCTGGTCTAACTCCAACCGGAGGGTCACCGGTTCGAGTCCCGGCCCAGGCAAAAATACCGACTGTGGCCTGGTGGAGAGGAGCCAGTCTACCTCCACGGCACTGCCTAGGTGCCCTTGAGCAAGGGCCCCTTGTCCTTAATTTTGCTTCGGGCTCCAAAATATGCGGCCCTGGACTCAAGGACTTAAAAACAAGCAGGACAACGTAGCATCAAGGTCCGCAGACGGCGATGAGGTCCAGCCTCCTTTCAGCCTGGGGTTCCTTCAGCGGCTGTGAGGAGACAACTGCCCCAACCCGCCCCAATCCGCCCCAAACTGCCCCAATCTGCCCCTACCATGAATAATACCCGCGTGAGACGAGCCCCCAAAAGCCCCCAAAGTGCAATTACCTGCAGATTAAATGTACTGCCGTTCCATTATCACAACGCTTTCCTTCTGCTTCGCTGGATCGCCATTTATATTTGAATCTTTTATGCTCCGCCCCCCCGTTCCTGGTGTCTCCGGCGACGTAGGCAGATGTTTGGCAGTTTGATCTCCACACAAAGTGCAATTAGTGTCGGAACGGCGAGGGGTGGCTGTCGCCGATCCGAGGGCGGCGTGCGGCGGCGGCTACCTGCGTGATGGCGAATGGCAGGTTGAGATTCAGCACTGCGCTGCTGAATTATTCCGAGTAATTCCCGTAAACATTCACTTCTTCATCCCGGGAGGCGTTTCTCTCCCTTCTTCTCTCTGCCCTCGGCAGCATGTCTGACGTTCATATTGAATAATGTCGCCCGGGATGAGTCACGGCGACGTCTTGGCAAGGACTTGCCCTCCATTCGCAGTGGCGCTCCCGTTCCCATCATGCACTGGGGCTGAGACGGGGTGAGGTCACTGCTGATGGGATGTGAAACCACGGGGTGGGAGGTATGAAAAATATCGTGTGCCCCCCCCCCCCCACACGGAGCCCGGCGACCGAACGAAACCGGTCGCGTTAATGCGAACGCAGCTGGTCCTCGATTAACGACGGCTAACCGCCACGAGGACTCCCTGGAGGGGAGGGGCTTACGAGGCTTCCTTACATATCGGCATCAAGCCGTTCATTTTTAGTCCGATGAGAAACCGGAACATATTTTTCAAAGGGGGGGGGTGACGTTCCCGGTTAAAGGGTCCGATTTGAGCCCCTACGCTAGCTAGCAGCGTTAGCATCGGGAAGCCATCCTCCATTTGGAGTTGTGTTTAGTCACGTGACGCCCATGTGTCCTGCAACAAATGAGGTCAGCGCCTCAGGATGAACACACGCGCGCACGCACACACACACGCACACACACACTCTGTGCTCCCGGTGGAGATGAGATGATATAAAATGACATCAGAGGCTCCTGTTCCTGCATGTGACTCATTACGGGGCCGATAAAGACTCAGGCCAGGTTATCACGGCACACATCACCTGAACGGGGCAGGGGGCGGGTCTATTGATCACCGCGGCGACGGAACGATGGTCACTGGACAGGAAATGAATGTTGAGCAACAGAGGCGGGCGAGGGGGGGGGGGGGTTACTGTGTCATTCAGAGGGAGGTGTTGATTCATGTGGAAGGTCGACGGTAGCGTTGTGCGTCTGCGTGTGTCTGTGTGTGTGTGTCTGTGTGTGTCTGTGTGTGTCTGTGTGTGTGTCTGTGTGTGTCTGTGTGTGTTGTTGTGTGTATCAGTGTGTGTCTGTGTCGGTGTGTGTGTCGTTGTGTGTCTGTGTGTGTCTGTGTCTGTGTGTGTGTCTGTGTTTGTCGTTGTGTGTGTCGTGTGTCTGTGTGTGTCGTTGTGTGTCTGTGTGTGTGTCTGTGTGTGTCATTGTGTGTCATTGTGTGTCTGTGTGCGTCTGCGTGTGTCTGTGTGTGTGTCTGTGTGTGTCTGTGTGTGTGTCTGTGTCGGTGTGTGTGTCGTTGTGTGTCTGTGTGTGTCTGTGTCTGTGTATGTGTCTGTGTTTGTTGTTGTGTGTGTCGTGTGTCTGTGTGTGTCTGTGTGTGTCGTTGTGCGTCTGTGTGTGTCGTGTGTATCAGTGTGTGTCTGTGTCGGTGTGTGTGTCGTTGTGTGTCTGTGTGTGTCTGTGTCTGTGTGTGTGTCTGTGTTTGTCGTTGTGTGTGTCGTTGTGTGTCTGTGTGTGTCGTTGTGTGTCTGTGTGTGTCTGTGTGTGCGTCTGTGTGTGTCTGTGTCTGTGTTTGTCGTTGTGCGTCTGTGTGTGTCGTTGTGTGTATCAGTGTGTGTCTGTGTCGGTGTGTGTCTGTGTCTGTGTGTGTGTCTGTGTTTGTCGTTGTGTGTGTTGTTGTGTGTCTGTGTGTGTCGTTGTGTGTCTGTGTGTGTCGTTGTGTGTCTGTGTGTGTCTGTGTGTGTGTCTGTGTGTGTCTGTGTGTGTCGTTGTGAACCTGAAGCTTATTGTTTGTTGGTTAACGTGGCGACATCGAGCCGATGCCTGTTGGAGTATTCGGAGCGGCGATGCTTTCTGAAATCTACATCGTCAATAGCAACAAGAGAATACTAGCTCGTTACGCTATGCTACGATGCTAACACGGTTCATGGCGGGCTAACTGCGGGCCTTAGTCCAGTCATTTTAGACAGATTTATATTTGTGATCAATCATTTGGCTGAATCTGTTGCGCTGCGAGTGTTGACGTGCACGTCCTAACGTTACCTTTGTGCGCTCCTGTGATGTTTAGAGTGTTACCACACAAACACACACACACACACACACACCTGAGGGGGTGGTCATCCAGCTGACCCCTGCTTTACCTGTCTGCAGACAGACTTTGTCCTGTCAAACACAACTCTTATCTCAGGTAACAGGATCAAATGGAAACCTGAATCTCTGCTCGAACTGTCTCAATCGATGAGCAATCAATAAAAAAAAGTGCTTTGATAATAGCCAAACAGATTGAGGTTGTTTTTTACTGTAAAAGGCGAGACATCGGGGTCTGAAGCGAAACTGCAACGTCTGAACCGACGACGGCGTTAGCGTGTTAGCACGCCGGCTAAACCTGAGCCTGGGCAGGAAGCTGGGCGTACATTTCCCAAATGTTTGCTTCCGACACGCTCCGACGCGACGCTCCCGCTGTGAGCTCTGATTGTTAAACCGTGACCCGACTGCTGAAAGGTTGCTGACCCCGTGGGGGGGGGGGGGGTCTGCCTGCTCACAGCTGTCAATAAAGATTTGTTTGAAGGCTAGCAAAAAAGGGTTTTTGCTAGCATAAAAGAGTTGCCGGTGTTTACGGCGAGACGATTTCATGTTTGGCTGATGCTCCGTTTAACATCATGGCTTCAGCGGGTTGTTGGTTTTTACCTCCACCACGGACGGGATGTTTCCTCCACCGTCAGTTAGCTGCACGGATTTTCACCAACGAAGAAGAAAATCACAGTTTTAAGGAAAGTTGGATGCGCAAAGGTTTTCGGAGGATTAATCCCCAACAAAAAACAGGAGGAGGCAGAAGGAGACCCCGGGGTGGGGGGCAGAATGTACCGGCTGGGGTACGTAGCTCATCTGGGTTGGGAAGGCCTCGGAATCCCCCAGGAGGAAGAGGAAAATGGGGGGAAGGGACGTTTGGAAAAACCTTCATCCATTCCGATCCCAACCTGACGTTGGATGATGGATGGATGGATGGATGGAAACCCGATCGGTCCAGGTACAAGAATAGCCCGTCGGAGCCGTTAAACCCGCCGCCCTGACCTGCTCGGAACCGCTAATAAACTCTAAAACGTTCACGAGTCGGACTCGGAGGCATTCCAGGTTCTATTTTACTTTACTTCTGAGCGGAACTCGTCTGGTCCATAACAGCAAAAAGTATCATGACATCATCCACGGAGAGCAAACCTCCACCAAACAGCTGCGTTACGTCGGTCACCTAAACGCAGCAGGGCCCTGATTGGCTGACCCTTGTCATGTGACTCCTGGACCATGAAACGCTGCTCCTGCGTTGGAATCATTATTATTACATATATATTACTACAGTTATAACACAAACTGAACTCTTGCTATTTGCTGGTGGCACCTGTGAGGTAAAGGTGGCACGAATTGTCCCTCGGAGGCTCCTGTAGTCGTTACAACGTGAGTTTTATTGGTCAAAGTGGAAATTAAACACAAGATTCACCGTTTTTCTTACTGGTTTCGTGACATTCCTGCTCACACACATGTTTAAAAACTTAAATACAATAGAACTAATTATAAATACAGCCAAGAATACCCCGTTGCCGGTAAGATAAACTTCAAAGTGCTTTAAAATTAGACTGATAATAAAGTCTGCTTCATATCTGAAGCAGAAGTGCTCGTTACAGAGAATAGATCTATTTTAAATGATAATTAACTTTAACTGAAATATATTTTTTCATCATTTTAATGCTACAGGTGCTAAAAAAAGAGGCTAATATAAAAACTCTTTATTTAATCTATAGTAATAATTAACTATAGATCTATATAAAGGTAATTAATTCAAGTAGCGGAGTAAAAAAACTCCAACAATGTCGTACAAATAGAGATTACTACGACGTATGAAGTATTCCAGAGAAATACTACAGTTCCTGAAGTACTAGCTCCTCTCTCCTCGGGAGGAGAAACACCTCCGCGGTTCTCCTCGCCCTCGGGGAGGAGCAGAGCCCCGTGGGAGGCGCGTCGCGACCCCGGCGGGGCCGCCGGACCTCCGCTTGAAAACACGCCCACGTGCGGCCGGGAGGAGGGGCCGCGCGCTGAGGTGCGTCAAGAAGGTGATGCCGTAAAGGCGATCGGAGGGTCGCAAACCAGGTGTTCCGCGGGGGGAAGGTGATGTCGCAAAGCGGACAGGAGGAGGAGGGGTGAGGAGCAGGAGCAGCGGCAGGAGGAGGAGGAGGAGGAGGAGGAGGTGACTCTCGAGCGGCTGCGCCTCAGACTCAGCGAGAGGATCATGGCGGATGGCCCCAGGTGTAAGCGCAGGAAGCAGGCGAACCCGAAGCGGAGCAGCGGTGAGTCTTCCGGGGGGGCCCGGGTCGGGGCTTTCCGTCGGTAAACCGCACCGGGGACGCGTTCGGAGTGACTTGGAGCCCGTTCGGCGGAGTTCGGGGAGTGTTCGCGTCCCGGCGCGGCGGCGTACCGTTATACCTGGCCGCCGTCCCCCCGCCTAGCGGCGCACGGGGACCGTTATCCGCGCGTCCCGGGGAGCGCTCGGTGCGGGCCCGTTACCTCCCGTCGGGTCGTTCCTTCCACTTTTCCGCCACTTTCCGTCCCGCAGCAGCACTTTGGCGGCGGCGCGCGCGGGGCGCGGGGCTTTTCACGCCGCGGCGTGGCCCGCGGGGCGCAGCGTGGAGTTCAGCGGACGCGTTTCAGGGCGAGGTTGTTGCGGGGGGAGTTTCACGCCAAGTTGCGGCTCGACCCGCGCCGGACGGTGCGGGGAGCCCCTCCCTTGTGAGATAATCCAACTTTGCGTGTTTGCGTGGACGGCCCGGCGGGGAATCGAACCGTCGCGCCGAATGCGGGATGTTTTACACGGGATTCGGTTCACTTCGCCGCCGCCCCGGTGACGGCGAGCACACGGGATGTTTATTTGATCCTCCGCGTCACCCTCCCGGTAACGGCGGCGCCGCCTCACGCACCGGAGTGAAGGTGAGACTCCAGGTTGTGCTTTTGATCCTGATGAAGATTTAAACTTCGTCTTCCTCACTTTTGCGCGTCTTCGCTGCGCCGCGCCGGATTAGCGTTACTAATGGACGCGGCGGGTTTACCGGCGGGTCTTCGGCTCGAGTCCCGTTACCGGCGGGTCTTCGGCTCGAGTCCCGTTACCGGCGGGTCTTCGGCTCGAGTCCCTCGCTGATGGTTCCGACGCCACATGTTCGGACGTCGCTTCTCGCACCTGTCGGTTCGGGATCATCAAACGTCAATAATGATTATTTTTTCGGAGTTTATTTGTAATAATCATTTAATATCGTCTATTACTGCTTTATAACGCTTCCCTCTGAGTAATAGTCTTTATTATGAAGTAAAACATGAAAGCATCGTTTAGATTCTGATATTATAATAGATCCGGAGCCTCGGCCCCCCATTGGTCGGTTTCTCACCTGTCCTCGCCCCTCCTACGTCACACCAGCCAATAAATGAATATATTTTTAGACACCGTTCTGAGGTACGGCGGCGTGTGAGCTGGGGGGCGGGGCGGTGACTGCGGGTCCGTGCAGGAGCCATCATCATCATCATCGTCATCGTCATCGTCATGTTTACCTGAACGCGGATAACGGGGCTGACAAATGGCCTAGAAATAGACCGGAACGACACCTGCGGCTCTCCGGTAACGGAACAGGACCCGCTCGCCGGTTCCCCGCAGCTCTGCGTCGCGCAAAACCGCTCCAGATGTCAACGTGTGCAGGTAGAGATGATTTATTCCGGGGGGGGGGGATGGATGGATGCTCGCCTCCCGTCATTCTCGCGCATTTCTGACCCGCATGTTCGTGTTTTATGTCGCTGTGTGTGTGTGCGTGTGCGTGCGTGATCGTTGCGCGTGAGGAGGAGGTTAATCCCCGCCGCGTCCACCGTCGACCCCCCCGTTTCCATCTATTGTGTTGCGGTAATTCGTTCTAGTTTCCTGCGCGGGGGGGGGGCGTCGCTGCGGTGAAGGCGGGGCTGCTGCTTTTCTCCTGGGCTCGTGACCGCCAGGTGGACGCTCGGTGACGCAACACCTTAGCGGATTTATCCGTGGTGCCCGCCGCGCACACGTTAATGCCCCCCCCCCCTCCTTTTTCCCAGACGCGTGACGTCATATGAAAGCATCCCGCATGGAACGGGGTGCGTTGATTTTCCGCACGGCGCTTCCTTTGTTTCGGTTCCGCCGGTTCTGAGGGGTCGCAGCCTGAGCCCGTGGGCGCGCGAGCCCCGGTTAATGTCACGTGACCTCCAGCCTGTCATCGCAGCAGCTGCTGATGCTACCAGCTAAAGGCTCCGGTTGCTGCGGGTCACGTGATCCTATTGTTTTGCTCAAGGTGCGCAAACTTTCTCGTATTTTTTTATTCCCATCCGGCTGCGTCAGCATTTTCTCTCGCAGTTGTAGTTTTTATCTGTAGTTCTCACCTCGGCTGACTCATCGCTGGTGTCAGCTACTTTTTTGCCACTTCCGGCTAGCTGGTTGCCATAGCGACGCCATCCAAGAACCGTCTGATCTGCGCCTCTCATCAGCTATTAGCGGCAAAGAGGTCTGAACACAATCTGCAGCTGCTAATGTAGCTTAGCATTTAAGATAAGTGGGCGTGGGCTTGTGCCGCGTGGCGCGTTCTGTCCATTGATGATGCGGTGATGATTCTCTCCAGCCAATCAGAGCGCTGCGGCCTCACCGTGATTCTCTCCGTCACGCTAGCTTCACGGCAGAACGCCGGCGTGCTTTTTAGAGATGTGGGCGCCGCTACGCCGCCATTGTCCGGCTCAGCGTTCATTAACAAAGGAGGTGCGGAGGAGGGTCCTCACGGGGGGGGGGGTCCTCCGGGGGTTCCCATCAAAGAGTCACCTCACAGTGACATGAATGGCATGAACTAAATCCGGATTATTTTCTCCTTATACTTGATCTGTTGTAACAACAACAACAAAGCAGAATGCCTGCCTGTTTTCAAAGCACCGAATCTTCCCACCTGAGAATCTGGAGGCAGATTATTTGAGTATTTTCACGTTGACGGCTGTTCCGAGCTCTTGTTTAGAAGCTGGAGGAGCTCGTGCAGCGGAGGGAGGCCCGGCGGCGGCGGCGGCGGCGGCGGCGGTTTGTTAAACGTTGTGTTTGCTGGAATGATGCGCTGCTTTGAAGGGGCCGGCGCTCACCTGACCCGACCCGGGACGGTCACACCTTAGAGCTGCTGCGTCCTGCGTGGAATACGAAGGGGGGGGGGGACCGTTCAGTCGGTGTGTGCAGCGCCACCGCATGTCGACCCTCTGCAGGTATCCTGCAGAAGCACCGCCCCCCCCCCCGGTGCATTTCCTCTTGCAGGTTTGTGGATCAGATCGCTCTCAGCTGGGCTGTAATCTAACACTGCAGTTTATGGAGGAGAGGAATGCAGCCTGGTGTTAGCATAGCATAGGATAAACACAGCAGCGACTGCCGGGTCCGGGCCGGCGCCGGGCCCACAACCACGAGGCAGCTAGCAGTAGTTAGCGTTTCATTTAGCTGCTAATTATGTAGGCAGCAGTCACGACAGGGAAAGCTCCCGGATCGCCGCGGTCGTGTTTCTCCATTTGCTCCCACTTTTCCAGAGCCAATCCCTGCTTGGTATGGGGGAGAGGCGGGGTTACACCCCGGCTGCGTCGCCAGCGCATCACAGAGACAGACACACACAAACACACTCACACGCTTTGGACAATTTAGAGTGTTCAGTTCACCTAAATTCCATGTTTTTGGAGGCGGGAGAAAACCCAAACTGTGCACGGATCGGATTCAAACCCGCCATCGCTGTGAGGCATTAGCGCTAACCACTACGCCACCGCGCCGCCCCCTGCTGACGTGAGAGTGAATCGGTGTTTTAAAGGAGAATCTCTCGCGACGCACAGATTTGCTGTCATTGGCGTGTTCAAACCGCCTGGCTGTGATTGGTCCGTTTTCTGGAGGCGCTCCAGCTGAGCCACGCCTCCTCTCAGATAACAGCCGTTTGTTGGTTTGTTGGTTTGTTGGTTTGTTTGTTTGTTGCTGTAATCAGCGGCGCTCGAGTGATCCGTCTGATCCGCTGTCGGGGCCAACGCCAGTCAGGTTTAGCTTTCGTGGTGAAACCGTCTCTGATGCCGCAGCGCCTGTGATCAGCTGATCGACGGCTGATTGCGTTTCACTTTAACGTGTGTCCATAAAATAATAAAACTCGTCTCTGCAGTCGATGAGAGTAGCAGGTGCTAATTGCTCCTCATCCATTGGTCGACCGCTCATGTTACTTTCTCCTTGTGTTTAAGAGCCTGGGGCTGCGAGTGTGTGTGTGTGTGCGCGCGCGCGCGTGTGTGTATTCGTTGCACAAATGGGCCTTTGGAATGACAAAGCACTGCAGGATGTCTTTAGCAAGTCAGCATTAACTCCTCCCTTTGCCTTTTATGGTGCAGAGGGGGAGGTGCATCAGTTCTGTGACTAATTGAGTAGTGTGTGTGTGTGTGTGTGTGTGTGTGTGTGCGCGCATTAAGGTGGGAAACTGCTACTTTCCTCCGGACTTTGCATAACAACGCCGCTCGGCTTGTTCTGATTTCCATGCATCGCCGTGGCGACCGGAGGAGAAGCAGCGGTTCCTGCTGATTCTGTCGGGTTCTGGTCGGTTCTGGTCGGACGGAGGTCGATAAAGATACCTGAACACATCAAGGCAGGAGGGGATGACTCAATACGGCCTGATAAATATGCACCAGCTTCAGATGCCTTTAAAAATACACACCAGAGTTTATGAAGTCGTTGCAGGTTGTTTCTGGACGTTAGCTGCTAACTGCTGCTAGCTGGTTTTAAACGTCCTGGTTGTGGGTCGCCAACGTGGATTTTAGGCCCTGAGAAGGTTGTTACGTCATCAAACAGCACTGTGGAGACGACCCCCTACACACACACACAGAGGTCAGAGGTCAAATGTCAGAATGCAACAGAGGAAGACGCACAAAGGCTGGCTCTTATTAGCATGACGTCATTAGAAATAGTTTGTTTGACGCTTACCTAAAACGTCACGCGAGCCGCTATGCTAGCCGCTAACGACGCTGTGCTAGCCATGGCCACACGGTCTCTGCGCTCTTGATATTCCTACTTCAGCTGCAGAAATGAGTTTATTCACACGTTCCAAACGCCACAAATAAAATTACAGCCGAGTGTTTTCATTTAGAAAGCCGCTGTAGTCAGCAAAGTTAAGATTGTGTCGCGCTAATAGAAAATACGGAAGCAAGCGTCGGGCTTTCGTGAAGTCTTCCATGTTCGAGTGAAACAAGATTAGAGCAGAGCCATCGGAACTCACAGCGCCATTTAAAATTGATGTTAAGCAGGCGGTTTCCTCGCAGCCGCCTCCGCTTGAGAAAAGCTGAAGCTGGAATCTGAGTTTCTGCCTCCGGCGCCGCCGGTGCTGGAAACCAACACATTTCCACACGTAACCTGCTTTTGCTGTTCCCTTTCATCGTCCTCATTAAACCACCTGAATATTCATGCGTTCAAGAGGCTCCCAGCAGCTAAGACCCGAATCAGTGCCGCGGTGCCGGAGCGACCCGGTTTATCGGGTTTTGCACCAGCATCCCGCCTGCGTGCATTAAAACTCCTCCGCAGGAGCGTTAGATGAGTTTTGTCGCTTATATGTGCATGCAGGCCAGATTGTCACAAGAAAGAGTCTCATTCAAAGGGTGTGTGGGTGAGGTGGGGGGGGGGGCAGGGGGGGGGGCACTCTTTCACTCTCAGCTGGTGGGAAACTCCTCTCCCTCTCCTTTGGTGGCGGCACAATTTGCATATTCTGCCATCCTCCATTCTTTCTTTCTCCTCCCGCCTAAGCAGAACAGAAGCCTCCATGCTGCAGCTCAGAGGGAGTCTGTGGAAAGCTCCGGGACTCGGGCGTCCACCAGAGACCGTGTCCCGGCCCCCCTGCATGTGGGTCGCCGAAGTCGCCTCTCGTAGTTTTCTTTATGTGCTGCTCTTAAAAGTGGGACACATCTCAAAGGTGCCCCGGAAAGAAAACAAGTGCAGAAAAGTGAGGAGAAAAAGACCAGGACGAAGACGAAGGCCCGGTTCTGGTGGATCGGGCCGAGCAAAACGGGAGAGCAAAGTTAAAGTCCAGTTTACTGAACTTGAGTGGCATGTTAAAAGCTCATCTGTGAATCCTGCAGGAGGAGCAGGAGAGGTGCCAACCCCCCCCCCCCCCCCCCGGTGGGCTGGAGCACATGAATCATGGACAGGTGGGTTAGCATGGGCGGGACTCACTAAAGGCCCCCCAGGGACCTCGGGGAGTGCAGCAGCAACAGGACGGGTGGGAGTGGAGGAGATAATTAAATCAGTTCACAGGAGAGGAGTTATCCTCCTCTCTGCCCCCCTGCTAGATCTGGCTGTGATTGGTTCTGCCTGGCTGTGATTGGTTGGATCTGGCTGTGATTGGTTCTGACTGGCTGTGATTGGTGGCCGGCCGTCATTCCGGTTGGGAAGTGGGCCTACGGAGACTCAGACGTGTTGATTGATAATTGAAAATGTTGTGATTGGTGGATCGGTGGTGCTCCGCCCTCCCAGGGCGAGGGTCTGGGATGAGGATGAGGAGGGGGACGCCTCGTGCACGTCTTTTCACATCCGACAATCCGGAGTCAGATCCGTTTGTCGATGCAGGAACGTTCGCAGTCGTACTTTTAAAGATCCTTCAGATTCACGGTGGAGGCTGAAAGAAAGGACGCGATGCTATTGAATTTCAGGTGATGGCTGCTAATTGGCCCCCCCAGAGGTTGGTGTGTGTGTGTGAGTGTGTGTGTGTGTGTGTGTGTGTGCGTGTGGGATGCAGACTTGATGAAGCCGTTAGGGTAAAGTGTGGGGCGCTCCCTGAGTGCTGTGCTTTAGTCTCCCCGCTCCCTGAGGAGGTGCGCTAATGGAGGTGTGTCGTCGTCCCCCCCCCCCCCCCCTGATGAATTACACCCGGGCTGGACGGATGGAGCGACGACATCGCCGGGGGCGACGCTTCTGTAATTCAGGAGGCTGTTGCTCTCTGATTTGTTGGTTTTTTTGTTGAGCTGTAGCCACGAAGCGACGCCTTCGTACCGGAGCCGTGACAACAGCACCTCCTCCCGCCCCCCCCCCCCCCCCCTCCCTCCTGCCATGGAGTCACATGACTGCAGCATTTCACACGGACTCCTGTCATAGGTCGATGGGGGAGGTGATCAGCCGTGTTTTTCTGATGATTGGGTAGAAAAGAACTACAAATACAACAGGAGTCGACCCGCCAATGTTAGCTAATGTGCTAACCGCTAACAGCCTGACTGGAAAGAAACGATCCCAGATCCCAGATTGGATTTCAGACTCCCTGAACATCATAAAATAAAGATGAGCTTCCGCCGTCCGTCGCTGGGGGCTCATCGGATACTGATGTCAGCACATCTCCTGGTTTTTATTTTTATTTTTATCTCTTATTTAATGAAATATCTTTGGGTCTTAGACCCGGCAAGTTGAAAATGTCACTTTTAGCTTCGGGAAATTCTCGATCATCTGCCATTTCAAAGAGCGCACAGTCAGAAGTTTAATCCGCTCTTAATGTTTTCAATCGACCCTCATTAGCTGCAGCGCTAACGTGGCGTTAGCTCGGGAGAGGTCGGGCCGTTTCGAGCTCCTTGAAGGTTCCTTTGATGATGGAGTCCTCATATCAATGCAACAGGTTCGTGTTAGCGTGTTGCATTTAGCTGGTGGCGATAGCCATCTGCCCGACAGGTGCAGCAGATGATGTGGTTGCTGCCCAGGTGTGCGTTGGGGGCGGTTCCAATAAAAGGCCAGTCTGACACAGACGTGAGAAATTATAAAGGAGGTTATTTCCCCTCTTCAACAGTGAAGCTCTTGATCCACCCGACAGGTGTGTTTCATCAAGGAGCTGATTAAACAGCATCATTCTCACCTGTGTGTGTCTGTGTGTGTGTGTGTGTGTGTGTGTGTGTTCTATACCCTTCCCGGTGCAGCAGGTGCGCTCCGGTTTCATCCTCAGTTACAGGTCTCATAAAAACGGTTACAGCTGGCAGACCTCCTTATAAAACACTCCTCCCATTGCGTGAGCCGCGCCTCCTCAGGACAGACTCGCTCGCTCTCACTCTCCAAATAGGAGTTTTTTTTGTAACGACGTACGCGTTTAACCCGTTATCTACGATCGTAGCACCGGCGCTATTGTTGTCTACGCCTGGTGTTAACGGTAATCATGCACTGGACACGGAGAACCGGCGCCGGTGCTCCGGTCGAAGAGACCGATTTTGACCAGCAGGTAACCAATTTTAATTTATTCTGACAATTTAGATTGAAGCGTCAACAACTTCTTCAGTCCTGTTGTAAATTAGCATTAATTGGTTGGAGATTAACTAGCTTGGATGCTAGCTTTCTTTTTTATATGAATTCAATAACTTTAAGCCTATTAAAGTTGGCCCGTTTACTAAAAACTGACTCCAGCATCATATTCCAGGAACCGGTACCATCTTTATTAAAACCTACAAATAAGACGTGTCAGAATTAAGATCCTCGGAGTGATAATTGATCCCAGATAGTCCTGAGCTTCCTGTATTAAATGTCTTCAGCTGGACCTCCTCTGACTCTCAGGGGTCCGGTTGAACTTCTAACCAACCCAACAGCTCTGGGTACCCGGGGACAGTCTCTCATCCAGCCTCATGCTTCCCGTCCTCTCGGCCTCTCAGAGCAGGGAACTAGCATCCAGACATTAGCGCTGCGGCCATCATTTAGCAAAGGTAAAACTGAGGCGCCGCCCGCAGAGCTCGCCGCCGTCGCCGCCAAGTCCTGCCGTGCATTATTAGATGGCCGACTTTAAACCGACGGCGTCAACAAGATGTAAAATGATGAGATGCTGTGAAGTCGGCTGCTGGCGGTGGAGAGATCTTGGAGGAGGGGGGGAAGGGAAGGCGGCGCCAGGACTGCTCCTGTTTTTGCAGCGCATATCTCTGCAGCTGTTAGCTTAGCTTTCTAGCCTCCTGCTGTTTTAAATCACGTCTTCAGACTCTGTTACCCAGATCCGGTAAAATGTAAAGAAAGTGTTTTTGTGTTGGAATCCAAACCTGTGATAGCTTTTAGCCCTGAGCTAACATGACCGGGTTTGGTCTTCTGTGTTGGACGCAGCGTTAGCGTTAGCGTTAATGCAGGGACAGCATATAAACCATGTGGCTTTGCCTTTAAGGAACCTTTACGGCCCGTTTCAGGAGGGAAACCGATCTCACCTTACAGCTGACCTCAGCTTGCGTTTGTGACACAACTCCAACTCGTGTGTGTGCGTTTTGGCACGTTTGCTAAAGCTCCAAGGAGACCCACGTAGCCTTAAGCTTAGCACATGTTTTAGCTTAGCCTTAGCCAAGTAAAGCAGAGTGCAGACACAGATCCAGGTGGGACGCACGTCCGCCGTGAGCTGGCGTTCGTTGCAGGAGCAGCTAAACACAGACATGTCATAATCATCCCCAGTTTTCAGCGATGCTAAGCAGCTGCTTGAAACCGGAGCCCACAGCCGTCCGAAACATTTCCCAAGGAGTTTTCATCCAGGGAGGGAGCGTGATCGGAATACTGAGCAGGAAACGTAGTGGAGCTGGTGCTACGTTTTAGATCACGACCGCAGCGGAACCGGCCGGGGCATAAATCAGGCCCACAGATCGTTATTGATAAGGTGGAAGTGTTTCTTCCCGTTCGGAACGCTGTGTCCGACGTTAGCCGGAGCGCAGATCCATTCTGGAGGACTAGAAAAGGACGGGACTCCGGCGGCCCAGACCAATACGAAGGATTTATGTGCTAGATATATTCTGGCAGCAGCCTACGCAGGCTCCAGATAAATCGGCTGCAGCTTATTGATCAGGGGAATGTTTCTGCATTACCTGATTACCTATCGGATATCCTCTGTTTGCCATCAATGAAAGGTGGAGGCAAAGCCTAATGGACAGAATTCAATTAGTCCCCGTCCAAATTGAAAATCTGTCATTTGTAGCAGGTCTGGGAGAAGCAGGGTGTGAACTGAGTACCCGGTCCTCCGTCCGGAACCGGAGCCAGGGAGGTTTGTTTGTGTGCTAGTTAGCATGATTAGCATGAACATTGGCCCTAGCATGTCCTCGAGGACGATTCATTTTGGGAGTGATCCTGATCAGGAAACGTTTGTAAAGGTTCTTCAACACGTTGAAGCAGAATCATAAAACAAGCGCCTCCTTGTTGTCTTTAAATGCGTCACTTATTGTAGTTTTGTTACTTTGCCGTGTTTCTCTGACTCTCCGGGGGCTGAACCCGAACCCAAGCGGTTCTGGCTCCCGTCTCCACGCTAACGTTTACTGCTGCTTTCTCCTCTCCTTCGCCTCATGTGGCGAGAGGCCATGTGCTCACGGCTTCTCCTCCCCCCTCCTCCCTGACCTGTCCTTCTGCCCCCTCCCCCTCCCCTCATGATGGCGCTGACCTTTCCGACCTCTTTAGCGCTCGTTGGCTGCACAGAATCTCTGGCCTCTGGTCTTACTCTGGAACACGGCTGCTGCCTTCATGGTCCGTCCGTCAGCGTGATGCGTTCAGGGGCGTGAATCACACTCACTTTTTCCTAGCGGGCTTGAGACTCACTATGAGACTTTTAACGTCTCATAAAAGACGCCGCGGTCGACTGACTTGAGGGCCGGATTACAAAACGGTCTGACAGAACAAAAAACGCCTCGCAGGAAGAAGTCGTTTGCGTTTCAGGAATTTCATAGTTTGAGTGAAAAAAGAATTCTGCAGTACCTTTAATTTGAAGTGAACACAGGAAGTGTTGCGTAACGCAGGAACTTTAACAGGATGCGTGATAAACGATCGCAGCGACAGCTTCGCCTCCTCCGGCCGGTTATTGATGACGCCTCTTCAGAGGTATTTTAATGATTAGCCCCAAAACACGAGGAAGCGCCGACCGGTGGCGCTAAGCTAACCGGCTAGCCCAAGCGAGGTGACGTGTTCTGTTGGGGAGGCTAGCTGTGCTACATTTGTCAGGGTTGAGCTTCGGCTGTCGCACACACAGCTCCCGAGGAACAATGTTAGCCTGTTAGCCTGTTAGCCCCACAGAAGCAGGGCTTTACAAGAGGTCTGTAGATTCGTGTTGAGTCACAGGTGATGCATGGATGAAACACACACACACGCACGCACACACACACACACACACACAGCCTTTTAGCAAACCGACAAAATTTAATGTCGAAGTGGAACCGACATAAAAGAAATGACAAAAAGAGAGTAAAGTGCTGCTACAGCAGTTCCCCTCTCTCTCTCTCTCTCTCTCTCTCTCTCTCTCACACGTGCACACACTGCCTGTATCTCCCTCTGTCTTAGTTAAATTGAATCAGTCGCTCTTTGGCTCCTGTGCGGCCCCTGGCATCGAAATCCAAGCAATCGCATTGATTTTCTCCGTCTGACGGTCGGCCTCCTCCTCCTCGCTCACCCTGGCGTTCCGGGGATGGTCGGGTTAAGAGTCCCGACCTCTGGAGTTCGCTCACGGGCCGCCGGCCTGCTGGACCTTCGTCTGATTTATCCGGTCTTTGGTCTGCCGGCGGCGGTGCAGGCGGTGCGTCTGCGGCCCGGCGGCGGTCCGGCTGTCAGACGCGCTTCCTGCTGGGAGCGGCGCTTATGTAACGATCCCGACCCTTTCTCTCCACGAGTCCGCTTCAGAGACTCCAAGAAAACGGGGTCAGTCCAGCTCTTCTTGATTGCCTATTCTTGGCAAGGCACCCTTGAGAAGGCACACACACACACACTCACACACACACACACACACACACACACGCACTCACACACTCTTTCTGAGCTATTTTCTGCCTGACTTCAGGCCCTGCCCTCAAACTCGTCCTCGTCTGAGACTCAAAGGCTTCTCCACCAAACGACCTCCGGCTCCCGGCTGTTGGTCAAACCGGCCGGCAGACATCGTCTCCGTTCGCGCTGTGAAGGTGGGGAGACAGATGGCTCTGTGGTGGGAGGGGCCGCCAGGAAGCTAGCATCGACGCCGTCATGTGACGTGAAACATGGATGAGGGGCCGCCCCCCCCCCCGGCGGCGCATTAAAACACGTCTGTGTTATTGTTAAAGACGCCGACGATAAAAAGGTAAACTAAGGTAAACAGGAAGTGGCCACTCATCACATGAACTCCCCACTTCCGCATATGTCACATCCTGTACATGGAGGTCTGCTCACTGTGTGTGTGTGTGTGTGTGTGTGTGTGTGTGTGACAGCACGGATCTGGGCTGCAGGTATAAATCTTGCTTTATGGACTTCCGGGTTCAGAAGCTAAAATCTGGCTCTGCTCCTCTCAGATTTCTTTTGTGTCGTCAGAGGTCAGAGGTCAGGTCACGCTGAGAGACGCCCTGGAAGCTGGACATTTGTGGCTTACGCTCTGGTCACATGACGCCTCTGTTTGCATGGCTCGTTCTTTATTGTCAAACATTCAAACAGATTTTTTTATAAAATATTTTTGTAGCACTCCAGCCAGAAGGTGGCGGTGTAGCAGCTGCAGCCTCTGCTCGCTGGATGCTAACACACTTCATGGAGGGGCGGAGTTTACTGAACATTATATTCCTTTACGGCGTACCATTCCGGTTAGAGTTGTTGTTGCTTTTTTGACTAAACTCAAACTGTGAATCTGCAGATTTTGCTGACTGAGCATGAATTCCGTGTTTTTTTTTCTTCTTTATCGCGGATTTCACCGGAAGTCGAGCAGAAACGGTGCGGAAACGTTCCTCTCCACACACAGAAAGCTCTTCTTGGGCCCACGCTTGTCTCCGACCCGACGCCCGAATCCAACGGGAACAAGCATCTCGATTAACGTTCCGTGTCGGAGCAGAATTCCGCTTTCTGGACGCTTGATGAGCGTTTCAATATAAAACTCCGGCCCGGAGCTGCTTCCATCGTTCCTCCTCTCTCATTAGTGTTTATGTGACTCGCTGATGAACTCCAGTTGGATCGACGGCCTCGTAGTGTTATGTAACGCTCTGGTGCGGCGCCATCGCCTGCGGGGCGCGAGTCATTGCACGCACGCACACACACGATCGCTCTTAAAACACATCGACCAATGATCAATCAGACGAGAACCCAGACAAGCCGCCAGGTGGCGATAAATATAAGAATTAATTACCATATTAACGAGCTAGCTGTAAACACATTGACAAGCCCCTCCCTCCTCCCCCCGACACGCTTGTGGATGCGGCGCCACGCGGCGGCGGCGTCTGGTTCCTCGGGTGTCTTTCCCGGCGTCCTCTGAGTCACGTCCCAGACGGAGCCGGGGGTGAAGGACGTCGGCAGCGGCGTCCCGCCGTCCGTCCCGCCGTCCGTCGTCTGTAGGTCACCCAATAACATCCGGCAGGCTGGCGATGACGTAAGACTCGCTTCTAAGAGCGGCTTGGAAGAATCTCCGCCCATAAAAGAGTCATTGATGTTTACATTTAGGGATCATTAAAGTCAGGCATCCACGGCTGTCCTTTAAGTGACGCTGCCGTGGTCATGTGACCTCACGATGAGGCTGAGCTGTAGTGCTTTTATTTTGAAACTACTGCTCGTCGACGATGAGCTGGAAATCCTTTTAGACTCTGATGAAATGAGACGAAACGACAACGAAGACTGAACCTTGTCCCTCACTTCCTCTGTCTCTCTCACCAAACCAGAGGCTCCGCCCACTCTGAGTCTTGGACCTGTTGGAGGTTTCTTCCTGTTAAAGTCAGCTCGTGTCTCCACTGTGTCTTGGTTCTTCTCATGGAGGAACTGTTGGGATGGTCTAGATCTTAGACGGTGTGCTAAAAGGGGGGGGGGGGGGGACCTCGTGTAGGAAGCCAGACTCACCGCCGCCCCCTGGTGGTGCCATATAACAAGGAAGCAGAATAAATAAAACATGGCTCCGCCCCGCCTCCATCAGGTGTCCTGGTCCGGGTGCAGCGTGAGGCCCTTCAGGTTTCATGCAGCACTGAGGGCCCGCCCACAGAGGCCTGAACAGGAAGCAGCTGGAGAGTCCTGATTACACACACACTCGGAGCACGTTCTCGGTACTGTTATTAATCACGTGCACGAAATGAAACACACACACACACGTGGCAGATGCTCTGTGCTGGAGGGGGGGGGGTTGAATTGTTGAGAGCGACTAGCGGGGTTTTCCTATGCGTGTGTGTGTGCGTGTGCGTGTGCGTGTGTTTATAGCTGCAGTGCATGCCGTTCCAGCGGTAGTCGTGGTGTTAAATCAAGGTGATCGTGGAAACACGGGTTGTGCGCCAGGGAAACTAGCGGCCACGCCCCGGTTCTGTCTGATGACGCCGCCGCCGCCTCGTGTCTGACCTCATGTCTGACTCAGCGGAGGACGAGGTCCCTGCAGCGCTGGGGATCCGGAGCGACGGGCACGCCGTTGTAAGCCGGTGTTCCTCGGCGTACTTTACGTAACCGGATTAAAACGGAGAAACCAGATCTGAGATCTGCGTGTAAATCGGACGCGCCTCGCGTTCTGCTGCTGGAGCGGTTTATTTTCCAGACTCGGTGAACGGTCCGACTCTCAGCCAGGAACAACGTTTTCCTCCTTTTAGAACCAGGAAGCTGCTTCTCTTGCATTTTTTTTAAAGAAGATAAAACTTTAATGGTTCCTTTTGTATCTTTTTCCATAATTTCTACCTCCAGACGTGCTAATAATCCAAAACCGACTGGACCAGATTGATGTGCAGAACCCTTTGTTTCTATGCTAACGTTAGCCGCCGCTGCTGCGTGGGACTTAGCTGTCAGGTCGTCAAACATGCTAACCCCCTTAGCTTTTACATGTTTGATTTTTGTCTTCTGTTTGCGTGCCGATATTTAAAAGTAAACAAGCTAACGTGACTGTCCCTTTAAGTGGGCGGAGCCTCTCTGCAGCTGCTCACCATGTTTAAGTCTGGTCACATCTAGTAGCAGACAGACATCTTTAGTGATGCGCGCACACACACACACACGCACACACAGGGGTAATTGTCTGTTAGGGGTTTGGCAGAGGTCCCACACTGCACAGCTGCACTGGGTCAACACACGCACGCACACACGCACGCACACACACACACAGGAGGGGAGTGCTTTTTGTAGTGTGTCGTGTGTGTGTTTGTTCAGCTGTAGGCAGTGATCAATGCCTTTAATTGATGATCAATGATCGGTCGTCCTGCTATTTATTTGTTAGCTGCTGCTTGTCATTGGATAGCTTGCTGAAACCTGACCGCTAGCGCCACCATGAGGTTGAGATTTTGGGGTTAAAGTAAACATGGCGAGCAGCTGCAGAGAAGCTCCGCCCACTCACATGCACACCTTGAGCCACCTCTGAATGAGGGAGGAGTTTTAGGCGTTGAAACCGACTTTTTTACCGAGTCGTACTTTTCATTCTTCTACTTTGTGTTTCCAGGGCAGCCGACCTTTGACCCGGACACGCGGTCCGGTCCGGTCCGGTCCGGGGTCACCTGTTCCATGCAGGACGTCTGTAAACCTGCTGCCGCTCGGTTCTCGCCGTGGTTTTAGATCGAGTTTTAAATTCCTCCTTTGAATGACCCAGAATCGGTTCAGGAGTTCAGGCTGTGTTCTCATGACTCGTTAGATCCAGATTGGATCCAGATTGGATCCGGTTCCGGTTCTGAAGCAGGTCGTTGAGCAGACAGACAGAAGATGAACTGTTCATGTGTTGTTGTGATGATGTGGACAGGTGACTCACTCTGGGTCCACACACACACCCGCTCTGGTTTGATCGGTGCTGCCCCCTGTAGGCTGTGTTGGTAACTGCATCAGGAAATAAACTTTCATAAGGTTCTGGTTCTGGTTCTGGCTCGGATGGGACCTGGATGCATCCATTATGCTTTGGTGAGAATCCAAAGTCTGAGAAAAATTAGAGACGCAACTTTAATATAAATAAATAAATTGATTAATTAATTAATTAAGCATTAAGCAAAAAATGATTGAACTGATTTCTTGCAAAACGTTGCGGAGGGGAGGGGCTTGGGCCAAGCAATCCAATCAGAGACGCAGGATTGGATTTCAGACGCTGCAGCCTCTCATCGATCCTCCTGGAGGAGTGACGTACAGCAGGAGTGCGTGTGTGTGTGTGTGTGCGTGTGTGTGCATGTGTGTGCGTGTGTGTGTGTGTGTGTGTGTGTGCGTGTAGTGTGTGTGTGCGTGTGTGTGTGTGTGTGTGTGCGTGTAGTGTGTGTGTGCGTGTGTGTGTGTGCGTGTGTGTGTGTGCGTGTGTGTGTGTGTGTGTGTGCGTGTAGTGTGTGTGTGCGTGTGTGTGTGTGCGTGTGTGTGTGTGCGTGTGTGTGTGTGTTCACCTGTCACCTGTAAACAAACAACCCAATACTTTCTCCTCTTTAGGCGCCTTCAGCGCTTCTGCCCAGACACACAAGCTCCCTACTGAGAGCGCACGCACACACACACACGCACACACACACTCACGCACACACACACACACGCACACACACACGCACACACGCTGAGCCCTGCCCATTTGTCACCCTGACGTCCCATTAGGAGGCTGCAGCCCTCAGACAAACCGACTGCAGCGCTAGAAAACACGTTTTACTCTCCAGCCCATCGACGGGACTTTTGTCCCGTCTGTCCAACGTGAAGACGAAGTGGACGGCTCCAGACGGTGTCCGGCGTTTGTAGCTCGGTGGAGGCTGCTTCCTCGGCCCCGCTGATGGGCTGCAGCTGATTGCGGCGGCACGCCGACGAGGAGCTCCGCCTCCCAGCGCCCACCTGCCGCTCACCTCCGCCTCTCTTCCCCCGCAGTGACAAACTTCAACAATGGCTTGGAGGCCAGCTCGGACTCCGACGACGAGGACAAGCTACACATCGTGGAGGAGGACAGCCTGCTGGAGCCCGAGGGCGCCAACGCAGACGGGACGCCTCCGCCGGGCCGCCATGCCGCCGCCGCCGCAGTGTTCCCACACAACGGCTCCCTAAACGGAGGTAAGGCGCACCGTCACTATGAGGTTCTGTCCAAGGTTTCTGCCTGTCCAAGGGAAGTTTTTCCTTGCCTCCGTCTCCAAGGCGCTTCCTGGCGTTGTGGAAATAAAAATGAACCGAATCGACGTTTCCCGGTGAATAATATGCAAATGAGACAAACTGCTTTCGGTCCGCGGCTAATGCTAGCTCGCCCTCCAGCTAGCATCTTTTCAGTTGCTCATTATCGGGATCGGCGCAACCTAAAAACGGAAGCGCCGCGGGACGGCAGCGATTGATCCGCCTGCGCCGCGTCCTCGGATCCCAACGAGCAGCCCGGCCCACGCCGGCGCCGGCGCCTGCCTTCATCTCCTGCGCAGCCGCAGCCGAGCAGGAAACACCAAAGCCGTGGAGGCGGAGCGGATGCGAGGAGCGACTGGCGTTCCTCCAGACGCTCATCCTTTCATCTCCTTGGCTTTGGTTTCCTCCTCCTCTCAGACGTCGTATGAACGCCTCCTCGCCGTTTGAAGCCGTAGGTGGCGTTCCCAATTTGGGTATTGTTAGCTGGTAATTATCCGCCGGAAGATTTGGCTGCGCTCCGGCTTCTGTTCAGCTCCCGGTCGTCCGGGTCGTCGAGGGTTCAGACGGGGGTCTCCGCTTTCGTCTCATTTCCGTCCCGGCTTCTCTTTCAGATGATTCTCATGCGGGACGGGAAACGTGGGAATGGGTCACTTTGGGAATATCGCTGAGCCGTTGATCGTCAGATTCGCCATTTGCAGTTGCACCTGCGGTCCAAAGCGTCCAAAGCGTCCAAAGCATCCAAAGCGTCCAAAGCGTCCAAAGCGTCCAAAGTGTCCAAAGTGTCCAAAGCGTCCAAAGCATCCAAAGCGTCCAAAGCGTCCAAAGCGTCCAAAGCGTCCAAAGCGTCCACAGCGTCCAAAGCGTCCAAAGCGTCCACAGCGTCCAAAGCGTCCACAGCGTCCAAAGCGTCCACAGCGTCCAAAGCGTCCACAGCGTCCAAAGCGTCCACAGCGTCCACAGCGTCCAAAGCGTCCAAAGCGTCCACAGCGTCCAAAGCGTCCACAGCGTCCACAGCGTCCAAAGCGTCCACAGCGTCCACAGCGTCCAAAGCGTCCACAGCGTCCAAAGCGTCCAAAGCGTCCCCGTCGCTCCTCGAGCAAAACATTAAACCAGGAAGTGGTCACATGACCAGAGCGCGGGAGCTCTGAAGGGAGGGAAGTCCAGGGAAAGGTTCCTGCGGAGCCGAAGCCTCCAAAGGTTTTACTTCTGGACCGTCTGACCTGTCGCACCTTTGGCTCCTCCTCCTCTGAGGGGAGAGAAGGAGGCAGGAGGAGCAGGGGGAGCAGGCGGTGCTGAGGCCGCTGCTCCCCCTGCGGGCCGGACCGGATCGATCCCGCCTGTAAATCCAACACGGACTCACAGTGACAGGCTCTGGCAAGGTATACGAGTGTGTGTGTGTGCGTGTGTGCGTGTGCGTGCGCGTGTGCGTGTGAGTGCGCCCCGTGACTTCCTGTTTTCATTCATTCTGATATTCACCATGTGTTGCAGGCCGTCTTTACTGCGCGGCTGTTTTTCGAGGCATTCAGTATAATTGTAGAGAGCGGTGGGAAAATATGCAGAGGAGGAGGAGGAGGAAGAGGAGGAGGAAGAGGAAGAGGAGGAGGAGGAGGAGGAAGGGAAGGAGGAAGGGAAGGAGGTGCACAGACAGACGCAGGTTAGAATCCGGAGGAGGAGTTAGGAGGTGGGACACACCTTTGTGCATATCGACTGGAAACCGTGACAACGGGATGACATCATCACCCGATTGGGTTCCACTCATTCGTATAAAAACAGAGGTGTCATTATTGCATCACTTCCTCCACGCCGTTTAAAGTGTGACCCTTAATGGCGTCCTCGGGTTCCCTTTGATCCAGGAGGGCAGCATGTTGTTAGCCTTTAGCGCTAACCAGCTGGTTCAGGTTTACGACGAAGAAGAAGAAGAAGAGGAGGAGGAGGAGGAGGATGGCTCTTCAGGGGTGGAACCCGATTAGGAATCATCAATACACCCACACAGGGACGCGCTGCAGAACGTCTCCAGGGAACTCGGGTGGGACGAAGGTACGAGGCAGGATGGCTCGGCACTGCCCTCTAGTGGACGGAAGGCTCGTATATTTATTATTATAGGCGTGTGTTGGCAGATTTGTGGTTAGAAATGGACGTATGACTTCCTGTCATACGTCCAGGGAGCTTAAACGGGTCTTTAGAGAGACGAAGACGAGGTGGAGGAAGAGGAGGAGGAGGAGCGTGTGAGAGAGGTAGACGAGTGGCTGAGGGGGAGGCGGGATTTGGATGAGGTCATGGGAAGCAGCGATCCGATCGTCTACAACGAGGCTCAGCAGCGCTCAGCCTGGCCCCGCCCCTCCACACGCACACACACACACACACACACACACCGCTGCACCTGTCTGCATTTACAATGTTTGATCGCCATGGCAACGCTGCTCAGGGTTGCACCCGAGTTCTCGGTCCTGTCCAATGCGAGTGA
The DNA here is from genome assembly GCF_040956055.1 of Brachionichthys hirsutus. NCBI lineage: Eukaryota > Metazoa > Chordata > Actinopteri > Lophiiformes > Brachionichthyidae > Brachionichthys > Brachionichthys hirsutus. The sequence goes on from NC_090911.1 coordinate 12,396,982, forward strand.
GTTAACGGTCCAACCGCTGATCGTCGGCGCGGCGACAGACATCTGGACAGCTGTGTGATGTCGCTCTGCTCCGGCCAATGAGGAGCAGACGCTCGGTGTAGCGTTTAAAACACGCCTCCCAGTTGCATTCTGGGAGACTGAAGCCTGGATCGCATTACCGGAGAACCGACGCCCCTCGGCTGACCGGAGTATCCCTTCAAGCATCGTCTTCTTCATCCTCGAGATAAAGGATGCCTCCAGTTGATGAAGAGGAACTTCATCGCAGATGATCACGAAGCATTCTGCTGCTCTAGTGGAGACGTTGTGTAACTGCACCTCAAGTTCAGAATTTACAGCACCAAACTTCCTATGTTTGCTTTTTGTTTTAGTGAAAGAAGAGTGTGCCTCAGACGAGGAGGAGGAGGAGGAGGAAGAGGAGGACACTCTGGTGGAGGAGATTCTCCAGCAGGGAGACACGCCCATCATCTACCCCGAAGCTCCCGAGGACGATCAGAGCCCAGCAGAGGCCGGCGGCGCCGACGAAAACGGTAACGTCTGCCGCCGCTTTCCCGTCTCGGGTTGGAGCTCCGCCCCTCAACGTTCCTCTTCCTGGTCTCCGTCCCAGGCACGCCGGACTCCTTCTCCCAGCTGCACACCTGCCCCTACTGCTCCCGGGGCTACAAGCGCAACGCCTCGCTGAAGGAGCACATCAAGTACCGGCACGAGACCAGCGACGACAACTACAGCTGCTCGCACTGCAGCTACACCTTCACCTACCGCTCGCAGCTGGAGAGGCACATGAGCCACCACCGGGGCAGCAGGGAGCAGGTAGCCGTAAAGCCCCCGCCCCCCCCCGCCGGCGAGCGTCTCCTTCGTGCTCCTTTCACAACCCGCTTTTTCCTTTCCAGCGTCACGCGTCTCAGTCGACGGGAGGAACGGGCGGAACCCGCAAATTCAAGTGCACCGAATGCTCCAAGGCCTTCAAGTACAAGCACCACCTGAAGGAGCACCTGCGCATTCACAGCGGTGAGTCGTTGCCCCCGGCGACCCCCCCCCGCAGCACGCCGCCGGCCGGATGTGAGCGCGCTTCCTCGCTTCTGTTTTGCAGGCGAGAAACCGTACGAGTGTTCCAACTGCAAGAAGCGATTCTCCCACTCCGGCTCCTACAGCTCCCACATCAGCAGCAAGAAGTGCGTGAGCGCGGCGCCGCCCAACGGCGTCCCCCGCTCGCTGGTCAAGCCCTCCGCCCAGGCCGCGCCGGTCGCCATCGCCCCGGCCCGCGGGATTCTGAAAGAGAAGAGCGACAGCAAGCCCCTCCAGGAGCAGCTCCCGGTCACCCAGATCAAGTCAGAACCCGTGGAGTACGAGTGCAAGCTGGCGCCGCCGGCGACTTCGGCCGGCGCCAACGGAGCGGCGAGCAGAGGGGCGGCGGCGGCTGCGGCCGCGCCTCAAGGCGTGGCGATGGTGGTGCCGACGATGGGCCTGATGTCGCCCATCAGCATTAACCTGAACGACCTGCAGAACGTTCTGAAAGTGGCGATGGACGGGAACGTGCTCAGGCAGGTGCTGGGCTCAGCCAATGGCGTCGTGGCACACGGGAAGCAAGGCGTCGTGGTCCAGCAGCCGCAGCAGCAGATCATCAGCCTGCCGGCCTTCGTGGATCACGACGGCACCACGAAGATCATCATCAACTACAGCATCAGCCCCGCCTCCGTCGCCGCCGCCGCCGCCTCCCAGCCTGCGCCGCTCGGCGACAAACACAATGCCACTCCCACTGTGAGCGCTGCTGCAGCCCCCGCCCCCAGCAAAGCAGTCAAACCCGCGACGCCAGAAGTGACCGACCTCAGCGCCGTGAAGGCGGAACCCAAAGCGGTGGCCATCACGGCGCCGGCGGCGGAAACGCCAACAGAAACTGTGAAGACTTCAGTCGCCCAAACAGCTCAGATGCCAAAAGGCGGCGGCGGCGGCACGAAGTGCTTACTCTGCGACGACTGCCCCGACAACCTGGAGGCGCTGCACCTCCTCCAGCACCGCAAGGCGGCCAACGGCGAGGCCGTGGACTCGGCCGCCGCCCTGGACCCCTCCTTCGCCGACCTGCTGAGCGAGGCCGGCGTCACGCTGGAGGAGCCGCCCGTGGAGGACCTCCTCTCGCTTCTCAAGACCTACTTCGCCTCCAACGCCAATCCCAGCGAGGCGGAGCTGGAGAGGATCTCCGAGTCGGTCAGTATTCCCGTGGACGTGGTCAGGAAGTGGTTTGCCAAAATGAACTGCGGCAAAGACCGGCGTGTCCCCAAAGAGACCGAAACCGCCGCCGCGGTCGGCTTGAGTCGGGACGGAGAGGCGGCGGACGACCAGGGAACGCCCGACAAGGCGCCCGACTCTGCCGAAGTTTCTCCTGCAGACTCCTCGCCGTTTAGCCTCAACGCCGGGGACCTGGTCATCGTGAAGAGGGAACCCGAGGACCCGGACGAGCCGCTCGACCTCTCCCTCCCCAAACACCTGGCGCCCGAAGCCAAAGCCGCCACGCCCCCGGCGAAGCAGCAGGAGCAGCCGCTCAACCTGACGTGCCTGAGGAAGGAGCGGTTTGAGGGCCGGACCATCTACGTCACCACGTCTCAGAGGGGGAGGCCGGTCAACATCGTCGGCGCCGCCCAGCTGCCCACGCTGGTGGCCATCGCCGGCCAAGGCGCCATCGGATGCCTCGGCGCCATCAACACGGCGACCAAACGCATCCTCATCCCGCAGCTCACCTACACCTACGCCGCCACGGGTGGAAGCGCCGCCGGCGCGAAGACGGTGGTGCTCAACGGCCACAAGGTTGGTGACGCTCGCCATTCTTAGTGCAGCCGGCTCGCCGCCCGCCGCAGGAAGCGTTTGCCCTACTGTTCTTGTCTCTTTGGCGTCCAGCAGCAGGACAAGAAGCCGGACAGCCCCGACGGCGTTCCCGCGCTGGACGATCCGAGCGACTCCGACTCGGCCGTCCTGACGAAGAAGCGTCGGCTGGAAAACGGCGTCTACCCCTGTGACCTTTGCTCCAAAGTCTTCCAGAAGGGCAGCTCCCTGCTCAGGCACAAATACGAACACACAGGTACGTCTTTAAAGTTAAAGCCAGGCGCCGTTTCAGCCTTTAAGCGTAAAGCCAGGCGCCATTTCAGCCTTTAAGCGTAAATCCAGGCGCCATTTCAGCCTTTAAGCGTAAATCCAGGCGCCATTTCAGCCTTTAAGCGTAAATCCAGGCGCCGTTTCAGCCTTTAAGCGTAAAGCCAGGCGCCGTTTCAGCCTTTAAGCGTAAAGCCAGGCGCCGTTTCAGCCTTTAAGCGTAAAGCCAGGCGCCGTTTCAGCCCTTAAACTTAAAGCCAGGCGCCGTTTCAGCCCTTAAACTTAAAGCCAGGCGCCGTTTCAGCCTTTAAGCGTAAAGCCAGGCGCCGTTTCAGCCCTTAAACTTAAAGCCAGGCGCCGTTTCAGCCCTTAAACTTAAAGCCAGGCGCGGTGACATGGACTCCGTTAATCCACGTTTCCTTGGTGAGGTGCAAACGGGCCTGGTGTCGTTCCTTCGGGTTCCGGCGTCTCTGAGGAAGGACGCTTGTCTTCAGGGACTGCTCTGACCCTTTGTCTCCTCGCCTGCAGGAAAACGGCCGCACGAGTGCAACATCTGCAACAAGGCCTTCAAACACAAGCACCACCTGATCGAGCACTCGCGGCTGCACTCCGGGGAGAAACCCTACCAGTGCGACAAGTGCGGGAAGCGTTTCTCCCACTCCGGATCCTACTCCCAGCACATGAACCACCGCTACTCCTACTGCAAGAAGGACGAGCCGCTCTCCATCTCCGGCTCGGGTCTGGGCACGGTTCCGTCGGAGTTCGGGAGCCCCGGCGTCGGACCGCAGTCGGACAGCCGGACCACGACCCCGCCCTCCCAACTGGACTCGGACGAGAGGGAGAGCGAAGAAGAGGAGGACGAGGACGACGAGGCCATCTGCATGGACGACATCCGGGTCATCCAGGTGGACGACGGAGAGTGCGAGATCTACGAGGGGAACTTCGACGACGACGAGGAGGAGGAGGAGGAGGAGATGACGGAGGAAGAGCTGATGAGGGAGGAGGAAGAGGCAGAAGCGCAGAGGGGGGGTCAAGACTTTGTTTGTGACGTGGTGGAGGTGGAGTTGGGGGACAATCACACGAGGGACGACGAGATGGAGGAAACGGCCGAAGAGGTGGAGGAAACAGTGGAGGGGAAAATGGAAGAGATGGAGGAAACGGCCGGAAAAGTGGAGGAAACAGCCGGAAAAGTGGAGGGGAAAATAGAGATGGAGGAAACGGCCGAAGAGGTGGAGAAAACAGCCGGAAAAGTGGAGGGGAAAATAGAAGAGATGGAGGAAACGGCCGGAAAAGTGGAGGGGAAAATAGAAGAGATGGAGGAAACGGCCGAAGAGGTTGAGGAAACAGCCGGAAAGGTGGGGGAAACGGTGGAAATGCTTGATGGAAAAGCAGAAGAGATGGACGAAATAATGGAAGAGAAGGAAGAAGATGTGGAAGAGGAGGAAGCAGCAAAAGAGGAGGTGGAAGAGAAGGAGGAAGCAGCAAAAGAGGAGGTGGAAGAGAAGGAGGAAGCAGCTGAAGAGGAGGAGGAAATAATGGAAGAGAAGGAGGAAGCCGTGGAAGAGAAGGAGGAAGCAGCAAAAGAGGAGGTGGAAGAGAAGGAGGAAGCAGCTGAAGAGGAGGAGGAAATAATGGAAGAGAAGGAGGAAGCAGCAAAAGAGGAGGTGGAAGAGAAGGAGGAAGCAGCTGAAGAGGAGGAAGTATCGGAAGAGAAGGAGGACAAAGACAAAAGTGTCGGCGCCGAACCCACAGAGGAAGCGGCGAAGGACGAATGAAGGAACAGTTCCAAGTCGTCGGCCGTTAACGTCGACGGAACTGCAGAGAAGCTCCGGCGGTTCGACGACGACCGACCGGATGCTAACGGTCCACTACTGTGTACAAAAACCCAGGTGTGCCTGAACGAAAAAACAAAAAAAACTTGTGAAATGAAATATCAGTGTTAACAATTGTTTATAGAAGTGCAGATTTTAACGCGCCCATCTTGTTCGCCTCGTTACGGAGACACCCCGGGTTGTTTTAGCGTCTGTCTTCGTTTGGTCAGTGTTACTAGCATCGTTACTAGCATCGCTCCGTTTGATTTTAACCTGTAAAGTCCAGAGAGATTTCTATACCTTTTTATTGCCAATGAAGTTTCCTAAAATCAGTATTTTATTGAGTTCTGCGAACAAAACGAACCTCTGCACTACAGTATTCCTGGTTTACCTGTGGATACATGCCTCACGCATCGTATGCCCGTCAGTGTTATGTGCGTACACTAGCTAGCCAGATGTTGTCTGTGTTAGCCTTTGCTAGCTAGCATTACCTTTGTTTTCAGTTGGACTGTTAGCCTTAAGGAAAACAAAGCATTCTTGGGGGGGGGGGGGGGATGGGGGGCGTGGCATCTGAACATCATAACCAAATTTGTCCTATCAGGGAAGTTAGAGTCACGACCTCAAAGCCAGCATCAGGGCGCCGGCGTTTTGCGACCAGGCAAGTGGGATCGGATCCGCCCGACCCGCTTCGGCCGGTAATGGGCGCCGAAACGCCGGCGCCCATTACTACGAAGCTTCTCCTTGTTTTGGTGGACTTGAGCTCTGAGTTGAGTTCAGTGTTGTTAGCTTGATGATGACGTCATGCTGTGTGTGTGTGTGTGTGTGCGTGCGCGTGTGTGTGAAGGAGCCGCTTCTGGCTCCGCCCCGATGCCTCCAGCCTTATGCAAGACCTGCGTGCTGTTAAAAGTGCCATTGACCAGTGTTATCGTTTCTCCTCCTGTCACGTAGCCAGTATTACGTCCCTCCGCTCCTGACACCAGAACCACGTTCACTGATTGTTTGTCGACTTCCACAGAACAGCAGCGTTGTCACGGTAACGGGAAACGATTGGTTTGAGCGCTTTAACTTGCGGCCCTTCAGTTTTACGGCCTCGTTTTGACCCGTTTATCCCTTTAAAGCTACCGTAGGGCGGTGTATCCGTGCGCCAGACCCGGACCCGTCTGGGACCGGGCCCCACTCAGAGCTGAGCGGTTCGGACCCGAGGCTAGTCAGGAAGTTACCGATTGCTCAACTGATGACTTGTTTGAGCCGTCAGACGCGATACGAAGCGGCAGCTTTCAGTATTCCGGTTTCGAAACCGAACGCCGAGCGCCACAGACTTTAGATGGGAGGCGCCGTCGATGCTCGAGCGCTTACCTGTGGATACAAACGGCTCGCCAAGGCGACGCGATCGGTTCCCACCTGATGCGTGAAGAAAAAGAGAAACCCGACGTTTGTTTACGTGAATGTTCCGTTCGGCAGGCTCAGGAAGACAAAAAAATCAAAGTTAAAAAAATTTAAATGGTGACGATTTTGACTTGTGCACTTGTTTCTGTTACTACAAAAGGTCGTGTCACGCTGTCCCGCACTTCAGGAAGCAAACGTTGGTGAATGTGGGCTCTGTTTTCAGCCGGATCGACCCAACAGTGTTTATTTGTCGTTTGATTTGTCCTCTTTGTTCGTCCTAACAATGGCAGTATTAGAACCCTTAAAAAAAACAAAAACAAAACTGTACCTTGTTTTAGTTTTTAGAAGACTTTTTGATATTTATGTGTCTTATTTTTATATTTTCTTTTACGGTTATTTATTACACATTGTAGTGTACATTAATGTAGTTTGAATTGATACAATAATATATTTTAGTATGAAAAATAATCTCAAGACAAACAAGCAGGCGGAAGCTCCGGCGCGTGGTTCTCGGAGCGGAAGTTTGTTTCATCAAAAAAAAAAAAGAGAGAAAAGAAAAGAAAAACGTTGAAATATAAAACGTGTATTCTGTAAACTTCTGTTTTAATCTGAAAAAGGCAGGAATGAGGTGAGAATCTGTTACATGTGCATCGTCGTTATGAAGCTACTGAATTCTCTGTGATTTTTAAAGCATGAGTTGTCGCCGTGTTGATGAAGGATCTCGTTCTGAAGGATCCACTTTTATTTACAAGCCAAAATTTCGATTGTCCGCGACCCCGTTTTTCTGTTTCCGTGCCAACTCGTTCCATTGTACTGTCGAAGGCTGCATACCGTCTGTTCTGACCCCGCCCCTTTGTAAATTCACTGTCTTTTTGTATTGTTTTTATTTTAGATTTGCTCCATTTTTATGACTCCCCATCACAATAAAATATAAGACAGCAGTTCTGAGTCGCCTCGTTTATTTCCCGGCTTCCCGCTCGTCGGATTAGGGTTATCATTAGGGTTGGGTGAATGGAAATCTACTGTATCGACAACATCTCCGTGAATCTTCATCATCATCATCAGCCTGCCTGCCTGCTCTGGAACACAACAGGCCCCCAAAAACAAAGATAATTACCCCCCCCCAAAAAAAGAAAGAAGGATGCGAGGGCTTTGGTCGGAGTTGTTGGTAAACATCATCAGAAAGTCGTCACTTTGTCAGTGAAAGTCCTTGTAGAAGTCGTGAATGGGAACTTTGAGTGGGCGGAGCCTTGAATGAAACAAAGGCGTTAGCGGCGAGGAGCTCAAACAGCTTCCTGCTGCAGCTCCTCCTCAGACACCTCCCTCAGCTTTAACCCCCCCCCCTGATTGGCCTGATCACCTGCAGCAGGTGCGCCGCCTGACGCACCTGTTTCGCATCACACGTTTGGGTGATCTTGCAGACGCAGTCTCTCTGCCGCCAGCGGGACGGATCTTCACCTACCCTGATAAGAAATAGACGAGTGCACCCCCGCCGCTCGCCCATAGCCAGCTGTGATAGGCGCTGCAACACCTATGACCTGCAAGGCGTGGGGGGGGACAGGTGTACACGGACCTGATTATCCCACCGAAAAGGCTTGGGTGGGTCTTCGGATTTCTTTAACCTCCGAAAGAGGCAGAAAGACCTGAAGACCCGAACAAAAGCGTTGCTCTCCTTCTTCTTCGTCTTCCCCAGACGTGTCACCAGCATGTCGACGACCAGCGTGTAAATTGACACCTTCTTCCCCATCAGGTACATGCAAACTGTCCCCGTGTTGCACATCAGTTTGCAGAGCTTCTTGTGGACAGCGTTGGCGAGCTCTTTGGCCTGTTGCATGTTCATCTCCAGAGCGATGTCCGACTCCTGGATCTTGGCGACTAGCAGACTTGTCATCAGCTCCGTCATGTCCATCATGTCCGTTACATCAACTTTCCCCTGGAAGATCCTTGAGAGGAGCACTGTGATAATCCAGCGACACCGCTTCTCCAAGTCTTCAGGCGACGCTGCTGTTTGGACATCACTCGTGGGGAGATCTTCCTCTTCCACAGGTACCAAAGGCACCCCCCCTTCCATGATGGCCGGGGCCTCTGGCAGCTCTGGAAGAAATTCCTTTTTCCTTTCTGTGGGTTCACAGACGACATTTTCCCTGTTAAAATAGGTACTTTCTATGTCTTGGACGACGGCATTGGCGGCATTTTTAATGGCACGTTGCACGTCTGGAGGAATAAGATCTCCCACATTCACTGCTGACACTTCTCTCGCTTTCTTCCTGCAGAGAAATTTGCGGACCTTAACTGCAAATCTCTGCAGGAGCGCCTTGAAGTGCCGCATTATCCTCAACTGATTGGTGCCGGGACTTTTGACGACATGCTCACTGGCTTTCGGCGTGTTTGCGGTTTTTCCGGGGCTGCTGCTGGGGAGTAAGCTCTTCATCACCTCGTTGGATAAAAGCCGTGCCATTTCATACGGTGTCTCTACCTCAACGACCTCTGGAACACCCATTGTAAAGGCAAGGACCGGTGGAATCGCGTCTTCCAGCGCGTCCTGGACTTGCTGGTGTGCAACAGCAAAGCCGGTCCCTGACGTTTTTGGTTTCAGGGGAAAATTGGGAATTTTTTCAAGCAGTTCTGGAGCTTTTTCCAGAACTGCTTGACGCACATCATCAGTTACGACTTGAACTAAATCTGTGAGCATATTCCCAAGCTGTGCGTCAGTATTCGGATCAACGGTCCCTGACTGAAGACCTTCCCACTCTTCCTTGGTGAGATTCCCGAGGAATCCTGTGAAAAGCTCACCGAGCTGTAAAGTGGATTGTGCATGGAGGGCCAGAGGCTTGTCTTTGGAGTTCTGTGGTGAAGCTTGCATCTCCGTAGTTGTCAATGATCTTTGGTAGATACCTGAGAGTGTTCGTGTGTTTGTATATATAGGTTTCCTCTAGATGACTTCAAAAGCACATCAAAGTGGAATATCACCATACACATCAAAGGGTAACCCTTTGATGTGTATCAAAGGGTAACCCTTTGATGTGCACCCCTCCCCTCGCTCCCCAACTACCATCAGAGACAATAGTATGACACGTTACATCAAAGACACGGTAACACAGCATGGCAGCAAATTCATCACAAACATGGTCCCATGAAAATTGTGATCTTGATTCCCGTTTGCAGCTGCAGCTCATTGATCCACAATAAACTGCAGAACTATGAAGCATTACTCCCCCGAAGCTCTCACAACAGCGCTGGAGGAAACTGATTGGTCTGATGCTTTAAACTCCGCCTCTGTCGAGGGGACCTGGTCTTCCTTTAAATCTGCATTTCTGTCTGTAATCGATAAGATAGCACCCATAACAGCTGTTTGGGTCAGAACCCGTACAGAACCTTGGATGGAGGGGGAAATATTGAATGCCATCAAGCTCAGAAACAAATGTTACTCTGAGTACAGAAAAACCAACAACGAGGAACTACTTGAAAAAAGCAGAAAACTACGCAATGTGGTTAACAAAATGATAAAAAATGCCAAAAAGAATTTCTTAAATGAGAACATTGAGGCAAACAAAAGCAACCCACAAAAACTGTGGGAGGCCCTAAAACAATTAGGCTGCAGCAACAGACTCCAAACAAAAACCAGTAATATCTGCATTAACTCAAGTGGTTCGCTCCAGACCGACAGGATGGCGGTAGCTCATTGTTTTAACAGCTTTTTCACCCTCCCTTTTTTGTCCACCTACGTTGTCCTTGTAATTTATTGTCATTTTGCATCTGGTGTAATTTATTTGTAATTTGTTATTTTGCATCGGGTAATTTAATATTGGTTTTGTTTTTATTTGTATTGTTAAATATCGATGATTTATGTACGAAGGACTTTCAACGGAAACAAGACCGCAAGGGCTTTTTAGAAATGCTCCTCTTAGACGGGATGTTTGACTGTACTTGTACTGTAATACATGCTACTGTGTGACTGTACTTGTACCCTAACATTCTATCTAATAAATATATTCATCATCATCTTACAAACAAACAATCATTTTTAAATTCTGAAGTCACAAAAAAACAAAAACGAGAACACACTCATCAGAGGGCTTCTTTGTTAAATATGGTTAAATATGAATGAATGTTGTAATAATAAATTAATTTAACATGCTATTCAAAATATCTATCAATTCTAATGAGTGTTTGTCACGTGTGTGAATATATTTCCATGCAAATACATCTTTTTCTTCTCATGTCTGCTGCCTGTGACCTGCAGGTGTCCTCCAGTGCTGCAGATGGCGCTGTTCGTTCTGACATCATCCTGACGTTGTACGATATTGGGGCAGCTAGTGCTGCCAAAACATATAAACCATGTCAGAGAACCTGATGCCTGATTTACGTCAGACTTTTTTAAGTTGCACTGAAACAGATCCGTGAAGATTTAGAAAATAAATGTTAATTTAAAATAAAGATTCTTTATCTCCATCTCGAGCTGGAATCTGGTGGTATTTTAAATGTAGTACCCATACTGGCTTCTAGGTGGCAGTCTGACAGCCCGTCGCAACGGAAGAACGCGCAGGCGCGTGTGATGTCAAACAGGAAGTAAACAAACCGCCTTCCCGCGCAGCTAAATCGGCTCCACGGGGCGTTGGAGTCGTCCTTAAATCAGCGGAGATGGACGAACTTTATCTGGATAACATCGACGAATATGTCAACGACCACAACAAGATTGTAAGCGCCTCCGAAACGACCGGAAGCCGAACGCCGCTTCCGTTAGCCGTCGAACTGCGTTCAAAAACCGCTCGTTTTACTCGTGGATCGACAAGTTGACGGATTTTAAAATCACCATCACGTGGTTTAAAGCCTTTTCTGGATTTGTTTGGACCCTTTGCCACATTCGGCTTCCAAAAGATGCAGAAAATAGCATTTTGTCTTCTGTTTTTACTTCATTATTTAATTGGTTAGCCTAATTTTCTCTTTTTGAATATCCAACGGGGGGCAAAGGTTGTAGCTTTTCGTTGACATCGTTATGTTCTGCTATAGTGTCGGTTTAGCTTAAAGGTCCGGTGTTAGCTCAGGTGTGTGTTTTCTGTCGAACAGGTGACTTACAAATGGCTGAGTCTCACTCTCGGAGTTCACGTGAACACGGCCAAACAGTGAGTGGCTCCCCCTGCAGGCTCACCGGACTCACGGCTTCATACGGACTCTAACATCCGTTATTTCCGTGTGTCCAGGATGCTCTACCATTACTTGGACCAGAAGAGGAAGGAATGTTCGGCTCCACTCCACGCCACGTACCTTGTGTCCGGGAAGTTCGTGGACAACGGACAAGCGGTGAGAAACGTCGTGAGAAGGTCGTTAATCGTGATATTCTGTGATCTAAATTTGCTCTTCTTCGTATTTTTGATTCTCTTTCAGAGCCACAAGGTGTCGGTGGTCAGAGAGGAGCAGCTGGAAGGTGCGTGACGCCGTTTCCCAGCATGCCGCTGACGCGTTGCGTGTCGTCGTTTGTGCGCCGCTCTCGTCGTCGACTTTCTGAGACGCGCGTCGGACGTTCTCTTGTTCTGCAGACGCCAAATCCCAGATGAGCTTGCTGGTCAGCGTCCACGTCTACAGCGTCCAGAAGGCCGCGCTGAAGGACAGCGGCCCCCTCTACGGCGTCGACTACGACGCCGTGAAGGACAACCTGAAGAACTGCAGCAGGTCCGTGTCTCCGTAAAGCGCTCGTTCTTCCTCCTCCTACGACGGCGAGGCGGAATGATTCCGCTGTCCCGCCTGCAGGTTCAGCGCCATCTGCTGCGCCGGCGCCGTGCCCGCGTCGTCTCTGGACCCGCAGAAGGCCCGGGAAGTCCAGCCGGCCCCCGCGCCCGAGCACGAACGCAAGAAAACCGCAACGAACGGGAACGCTAGCGGGCCTCCAAAGCCATCCGGCAAAACGCAGAAAGGCATCATGGGAATGTTCGGGAATAAGACGGCGACCAGGATCCAGGACAGAGACGTGAAGTCGGAGGAGAACGAGGACGCACCGGCGGTACGGAGCCGACGTCCTCCTGTGTGATTAGCTTCAGTTCATGCAGCCCCCCCCCCCCCCCCGGTTGACTGTTCTTCTGCTGGTTTAGGTCGAAGCCCCAAAACCCAAAGCAGGTCACATGGGAAACTTCTTCGGGATTCAAGCAGCAAGTGAGTAAAAGTTCAAATGATCTTCACAAGGCTCCGCCCCGTATCTAAAGGGAGGGGGGGTGTTTCCACGGCGACGGAGATGGGGGCACAGATCCAAGCCCGCCGGATCCTGGCGGCTGAAACGGGAGCGTCCGCGTTTAGTAACGGAATGTCGTTCATTCTTTAGAGAAACCTGAGAGAAGTGTTACGGCGGAGGAAGCGGCTGGACCATCATCATCATCATCATCATCATCATCATCATCATCATCATCATCATCATCATCATCATCATCATCAACCTCCGCAGAACCGAAACGTCAGAACCCACAACCACAGGAAGCAGCTGCTGCAGCGGAGCCGAAGACCGGCTCCAGGAGGTTCGTCCTATCAGCGGGGCGGGTTCCAAGCGGACGCCGCCCGTCTGCGTTCGGGCGCCGCCGTTAAAGACGAGACGCCGCGGAGAGTTCCGGTTCTGTTTAGAAGCTTGGAAGAATCCATTTCAGTAAAAGTCCTTCTCTTGTTGAAGCAAATCCAAGCGGGCCGTGGGTTCTGACAGCGAGGACGGGAAGATGGAGAAGAAGAAGAGACGGCGGATCAGGAAGCCGGAGACGGACAGCAGCGGCGAAGACGAAGGTGGGATTATCAGATTACCAGAGGATGAGAGTCGAATCTAATTCCTGATTATCTCCTCAGTTATTCCAGATAGTCCGCCGCAGACGGGAACGAAAGAACCGGGTCCTCAGAAGGAGGCGGAGCCTTCGTCCGTGGCGCGTCCACAGGTACGCGTCTCAGAGGAGGAAGACGATGCTGGTTTTATAAAGAAGCTGATCTCGTGTTGTTCTCCCTCAGCAGGAGAATCCTGGGGCAAAGACGAGGAAGAGGAGGCGCGTCCTGAAGTCGCGCACCTTTGTGGACGAGGAAGGCTGCATCGGTGAGAGACGTCTTCTCAAATCTCTGAAACCTCGACGTGGAAACGGAAGCCTTCGACCGCGTCTTCCTCCTCGAGTCACTCTGGTTCGTCTCCTTCTGCCCGCAGTCACGGAGAAAGGCTACGAGAGCGAGTCGTACTCTGAAGCCGAAGCCGAAGCTCAGGCCACGCCCCCGGCGCCCGTCCCGAGCAAACCGCCGGCAGCCGGCAGGCGGGATCAGAAGAAAACTTCTGCAGCCGCGAGAAGAGGAGCCAAACAGGCTTCTATCACGGGCTTCTTCCAGAAGAAGTGACGGGACGGAGGACGCTCGTCCCCTCGCCGGGGAAGACGTGGACGCTGCGGGGACGCGACTTCAGGCTGCTTTCATCTGAATGTAAAAAGACATGCTGCTCAATAAACATGAAAGCAAACCTGCGTGCTGGAGAGAATCATTGACAGAGACGGACGCCGAGTCCCCGGGAGAGTCCCCGGGACCCGACCGACGGAGAGTCGGGTCTTTGCAAACTCGTTTCAGATCTGCTGCTTGAACCCGAGAGCAGGAAGTGGGTCCTCAGCGATTTAACGAGTTCAGAGGCCGTCCACTGGGAACAGAACCTGACGGCGCAAATCTGAGACGACTCGAGACAAAGTGAGACGATGTGGGATGACTCGAGACGATGTGGGACGACTTGAGACAAAGTGAGAAGATGTGAGACGAAGTGAGACGATGTGAGACGACTCGAGACGACGTGGTTTATTTCATCTGACTTTGGGTCTAAGCTTCAGACGGCACCAGCTCAACACTCGTGTCCTCCTCCCTCCTTTCTCCTCTCGTCCTCGCCGGGTCGTCAGCAGGTCCCCAAAGGACGGACAAACGCTGGAAGAAAGACGAAGATGCTCACGCGCGACCTTCGCCGTCGCCGCCGCCGTCACAGAGGTCGTCTTAACGCGATTGATTGACTGATACTGAAAGCATCAAACCTCTCTGAGGGTTCCTGGCGTCCAGCACATCAGCCCAGCTGCCCATAGCGGTACCATGGCAACGGAGGAGAAGGTCATGGTCCATCCCAGTCCGTACGCCCAGTCGGGGTAGACGTAGCCATTGATCGTGAGCCGTTTGTAATCGATCAGGTACAGGATGGAGGAAATCTGAAATTGCAGATGGTGACATCACCCCCACGTTTATTACGAATGGAAGATGGCAGAAATGGTGGCGGTAAAGAAACGGTGAAAGTCTGGCGCACCAGAGAAAGGACAGGCACAAAGTACTTCCAGCAGAGTTTGAAGAAGACGGACGGTCTCTGTCCCGTCATGTCTGCGATGACGTCGCGGACACGGTCCGCTCCTGGAAGACATTTAAACCAGTCAGCTGTCTCGCTTAATACCACACTAAGTAGTATTAATACTAAGTAGTATTAATACTACTTAGTATTAATAGGAGCCTGTGTGTCCCCCTAAAAACATGGCACTGAATCCTGCAAGACACGGCATCCTGTGTCCACGTCCTCGTCCACGTCCCGTCACAAGTGCATGAAGACGGGTAGGAATTAAAGCGGTCCTGAATCCGGCTCACCGAACACCCAGCCCACCGCCAGGCATTCACAAACAGCCATCACGTTCTGGCAGACTCTGGTGGAGCCGTAGAAGTCGATGAGCTGGAAGACATAGACCCCGCCCTGCAGCAGGAAGGGCCGCGCGTCATTCGGGGGAACATTCATAAAACAAAAACAAAAACAAAAACGTAAGCCACCTCTGTAACCAAGGTGAGATGAACCAGGAAGCTGGATGCGCAGACGATGAGAGCAAAGATCTCGTGCCTCCGGGGGCCCCGGAAGAGCGCCGGAAGCAAGTCGCTGATGGAGGTGATGAATCCCTCCACGGCCACGAACTGAGGACAGAACCAGGGACAGCGAGACGTCGGTCCGAATCGCGTGTTGCTGCTGCTCTATTGGTGGTTCATTACATGAGTATCAACAGCCAGTAGAATCAGCATTAGGAAGAAGCAGACGGTCCAGAACTGTGGTAGCGGCATCAGAGCCGCAGCCTGAGGGTAAGCGATGAAGGCCAAGCCCGGACCTGGGGGGGGGGGCAAGGAGTGGCTCAGACCCAGATCAATTACAAAGATCAATGGAACCTTTGACTGTACTGGACCTGACTGGGCCACGGTGTCGACAGTAACTCCCTGTTCCCGAGCCATGAACCCGAGAACGGAGAAGACGACGAATCCAGCGACGAAACTGGTCCCGCTGTTCAGGAGACAGATCCAGAAGCAGTCCCTGGAGGACACACGGAGACAGACGACCGTCACACAGATACCGTTCAACCGTAATCGATTACCTCGTGGCGAGCAGAGGGGGCGGACGCCATGTTTGCTGCGTGCCCTGCTCAGCTGCGGAGGCAGCATTGAACCGAGTCGCCATTGAGTCGCAGGTTCTTCCGGCCGTTCCCCAGTTCGTGTTCTGCCCCCCCCCCCGTGCTCTTCCGCCGCCGTGCAGTGAGCATTGTCGTTTTGTTTTGGCTGTGATTTTGGGTTTGTTTTCTGGACACCCCGACTGCCCTCTAGTCTTACTGTTCTTTAGTTAGACCCATCCAGTAATGAGGTTCTGTCTGTATGTAAAGTGTTTTATTTTGCTTTTATGAAAGTCTTTTACACGACTCCCGAGTTTGTCCCTGCATTTCCGGGTCCTCCTCCTTGCTCGGCAGTAACACGAAAGCTTTCACAAACGCACGTTTCAGTTCACTGAGGACCCGGTTCTTTGTGTAAATAGGTCATGTTGACTTTGTCTTGGTTCTGGTCTCGAGCTGATTCATCGGCAACGCACGGTGTGTTTTCCTGTCGTGTCCAGGTAATCTCCTGGGGGCTGCACAATATCTGTGTTCTACTTACCTGTAGCAGTTGTTGTTGTAGTCGTTGTAGCTGCTCAGGACTATCAGAGTTCCTGCAGTCAGACTGTAGGAGAAGAAGATTTGAGATCCTGCATCTATCCAGACCTGCAATGTAGAAAAAAAAAATCCATTATACCCTGGAAAAAGAGCATCGATTTAACGGGGTTCTTTGTTGCACGAAGGAGAAGAACGTCTCATTATGATGTCATTATTAGATGACATCTTTGTTGCCTGTTTGATTTTCAGTTTCCTCAGGGTAGCGTCTCTGAATAAGTATAATTTAATAGCAAACGTAGAGGCCACCTCCAGGTCAGCGAGTCGATTCAGGTCCGGGTACAGGTAGTAGTAGATCCCTTCTGACGCTCCAGGTAGAGTCGCTCCTCTGATGAGGAGGATGAGGAGCATCACGTAGGGGAACGTGGCTGTGAAGTACGCCACCTTTCAAAGACAATAAAATGTCGATGTTTAGTCATGTTAGGATCCGGGCGGCCTCCAGAGCACCTCTCAGGTGCAACGTACCTTTTATTCTCTCTCTTCGTGTTATTTATACAGTCTCACCTTTCCCGAGGACTTGACTCCTTTCCAGATGCAGAAGTAGCAGAAGATCCAGGCGACCAGGAGACACAAGGCCAGCTCCCACCGGATGGCGCCCAGCTCCTCGATGCCTCCGGACATGCCCAGCATCCTCCGCCTGGAAGAGAACCGGATTCAGCATTCCATGTGTTCTAAAGTGAAAGGTAGCAACACGGCCTGACCTGGATGATTATAAGCAAGCATTGATTGTTGTAATACTGGCAAGTTAATGAAATTACATTTAATGAGACCCATGGAAAGAGCTCAACTATTCAATTGATTTAATTTGCCTTGTTTCCAGGGGCTGGTATGTAATAAGTAAATGCATGAATAATCATTATAATGAAATCATCAATACTCACTCCCAGAACTCAACGGCAGCCGACGTGCTGTTTTTCAGCATCGTCTGATTTGCTGTCTGGTTTACAGAGGAAGAGTCCAAAGTTTGAAGTCCCACGCAGTTTGCTGATTTCGAGAAACAATAATGTCTATTTTAAATTACTGTGTTAGAAATTTACACACGCGTTTTATAATATGCTGTGAATCCCCCGGGAACAGGTTCGACCTTGTGAATCCAAGAATTGTCTCATGTTTTACGTACATTCAAAATTGCCTCTAATTTTATGTCGTTAAATGATGTTGTGACAGATTGAATCTGATTTTTTTTAAAAACAACAACATAAAAACAATCATGTTTGTATTTATTAGTGAAAATGAGTGAAACCTGATCAGAACTTCTCTGTGTCGCTGTCAAAAATGGCATTTTCTTTATTTCATGCTGTCCTTTATCTGTTAAGTCCATGTTGGACTCGTAGACCTACGATATATCTCCTCGGTCTAAATGCTACCTGTGTTCCAGTGCAGCAATGTCTGCTGCTCCACACTCAGAAGTGACGTCTGGGTTCAGTGCCTGGACGTCAAAAACAGACAACTCCTCCTTCATCCTCTGGAAAAAGAAAACTTCTTCCCCCGTCTCACCGTTTCCTCTTCTGTTTGCGCTCCATCTTTAACACTCGGTCTACCAGAATGACCATAGCGGTCGTTTTGACTGCTAAACTAAACTACTT
Organism: Brachionichthys hirsutus; assembly: GCF_040956055.1. Lineage (NCBI taxonomy): Eukaryota > Metazoa > Chordata > Actinopteri > Lophiiformes > Brachionichthyidae > Brachionichthys > Brachionichthys hirsutus. Next base: position 12,414,817 of record NC_090911.1, read on the forward strand.
TCAGAACAGGTTTGAGTCGTCATTTGACCTTAACAGTGATAATTATTAACTATTATGAACATTTAAAACAGGTTTGTGTCGTCATTTGACCATAACAGTGATAATTATTACCCTCGCCGAAGGGGAGGCGAGGGTAATTGTCTTTCTGTCTCTGATTGTCTTTCTAGTTAACTATTATGAACATTCCAAAATGCTGTGAGGGGGCGGGGCCAGCCAGCTGAAGACACTCTGTTGCGATGCCAATTTGCTTTGCTTATTTGAGTGATGCCGGATTTGAGATTAAAATGCTGTGCAATCCGGCACGATGCGGGACGACTGGTCACCCTTCATCAGAGTCTTCCTCACCAAGGCTCTGAAGCAAGCCTGAAGCCTCCGTAACTTTCTTTTTATTTCTACTTGTCACGCCGCTTTGTTCGCTCAAACACTTGTGGCGGCCGCGCATGCGGACGCCTGTCGACGACGTCGATTAGCTGCGTAAAGACTCTCATCGTTAGCTGCAGCAGCCGGTCACCGGTCACTCACTGGCTCACATTGAAAAGTAGCACAGGATGAATTTTTACGTGTTTCTTTTATTTTCAATTCAGGTTGGAATTTGTTTTTTGCGCTGCGGAGATTTTCGCTGCGCAAAGACCGCATCAGCAATTGTGCGTGCACGCAGCTTAGAGCGGGCATTAGTGCGCGGTCTAAATGCTACCTGTGTTCCAGGTGTTGTTGCAGGTGGCCCAGGGGAGCTGGGCTCTGAAGGAGAACGCCAGGTAGAAGAGAGCCCAGGCCTCGATTACGATGTAGCTGAAGTCGTAGCACTTCATCACCAGAAGTCCACAACCGATTCCTGCAACACAAAAGTTCACTTCACTAACATGTCTGGGTAAGATTGATATTTCTGCTCACAGTAGGGTTAATGTCAACACGCGTAACTCACCCTTTGCCAGCGGACACAACTTCCTCCAGCAGGTGATGAATCCTTCCTGGGTGTACTGACCCATTGAGGTCTCAAATAGGAACATGGGTAGTCCAAGAAACACGGCTAGCAGGCCATATGGAACCAGAAAGGCACCTGGAGGTGAATAAAAGCCTCACAGAAATGTTTCCAGTCGCCGACCAGAACCGTCACCATCATGTTGCTGGACTTTCTTCTCTTACCGCCGCCGTTCTTGTAGCAAAAGTAAGGAAATCTCCACACGTTGCCCAGTCCGACAACGTATCCCCCCACGACCAGGAAGTACTCCACCTTGCTGGCCCACGCGCCTCTGTCTCCAGCCCGCTTCTGCTCCTCCATGTTTCCTCCAGTCGTCTTTACGTCTAGAAGTCTTCTGCTGGGGTTCCTTTTGTCATGAGGCACCGACTAATTATGACTTGCTATAAACCTACAGGGAGGATCTGGGCTCATTTGCGCAAACAAAGGTCAGAACACCTTAAAGAACAGCCTCTTTACACGTGTTTGTTTGTTTGATTCTAATTTATGATTAATTAATGATTCTAATTTAAAGTTTTTAAGCAACTTTAATTAACAAATGCGGCAAGAACCCAACATTTGTTGGAGGTTTTAATGTTTTGTTTATGACACTTTTATGGACTATAAAATAATAAAATAAATCCCTCCCGCAGAAGGGCCTTTGGTGTGATTTGAGAGGGATGCGGTGGACATGCCACCCGCCGAGGCAACCGTAAACCATAAAGGACGGGTGCCCTGTGGCCCCCTGACGGCAGGGGGACCGGCTCTCGCTGACACCAGATCCTTGCTATCTTCATGTCGTGTCCTGACTTCCATGTCTCATGCAATAATTCCAGTTTTTCCGAATTGTTCCGATGCCTTGTTTGTTCTTTATTTGCGTGCCTGCGTGCTTCTCCGATTCCATGCCCGGGGACTCATCAAACAGCAGAATAAGAATCTCTCCCTGTAGAACAATCTATAAAAGATGTTCTCCTTAGAAATGCTCACATTTAAGGATTACTACGGCTTGAAATGGAAGCACGCTTACCAAATAATCCAAATTCATTCTGATCAGTGTGGCTTATTATATATTAAGTAAGATCAATTAAAGTTATGCTTTCTATTTTACTTGCCAAATTTAATTATTGTTTTTTATGTCAGTGTCAAGAAGTGGAAAAAGGCATTTTGCCAAGAGAAGCGTTACCAAAGAGACCGGTTACTTTTACTTGAACTTGATTTGTTGATCTGATATTGCCTTTAGTTGAAGGGAAACTGGTCAGATTGTGTCATTCTAGTATTGTTAATGGTGTCTTTGAGCCTTCAGGGTTCAGACTAAGTGAGTTGAACTTCAAACATTAGACACTTAAAATATAGTCAAATAGGACTGAGCCAAAAACAGGATCTAGAGATTTAAGTGTTTCTTTATTTTATTACGTTTAAGTACGCACACGCCGGATTAGTGTAACAGTCATTGCTCAACCCAGTTTCACCCACGACAGCAGTGTGGAAAGCTTGATTGTAGATTTAGATATTTTTGTTTGTCTTTCGAACTTAAACTTTGACCTTTTCCCAGCGCTCAAGACGAGGACGAGGACGAAGAGCTCGTGTCTTACTGGCCTCCCAAGGTCCCGAAGGCTCCCACCCTACGAACGGGGAGCTCAGGGTCTGCTGGGAGAATGGAAAAGGCCGGATCGGTAAGAATCCAGCATGTTTTACTCAACTCGGAGTCGCCCTCTACAGGCCACGGTGAACTTCTGTCTCTCGTCATCACGGTTTCTAATAAAGCGAGCAACAATGTCATTATTACAATAACTTTTTACACCAGCAGTTAGTTTAGTTGAATTTATTGTTTAATTTTACTACTTTTTATTTTCATTTATGATTTTCCTATGCAGTTAACAGTTAACGAATGATAATCTGACATGTTTGGCGTGTAGTTTAACCGATGGGACATGTTACGGGCCTGCAGAGCCTCCTGCTGCTCTCCTTGAAGGTGGAATAGCGAGCAGGCAAGACGCGGACTTGAGTAAAGATTTTTAGAGTCTTTTAATTTTTTTGTTGTATTTCAGTAACATTAAATGACGGCTCTAATTAATCTGAATTCAGATCACATGGCATTAAATGAAGTACGACATTAAGACGGTGACGATTGTGTCGGAGGATTTGTGAGTTGGTCGATTTCTTCCTCTTTCATTTCCCCCCTCTGGCAGACTGGACGTTCAACAGGACGACAAAGGACGGACAACCGCTGCAACCAACCAGATGAGGACATTTAGATACTCCCACATTATCAGGAGAAACACTGGAGGAATTTTTAGTTTCAATACCAGTGTCTGGATTCATAGAAGGAAACCCTCCACAATGAGAATATTATCTGACCTGTCTGAAGGTTCCTGCTGTAAAACACATCAGTCCAGCTGCCCACAGCGGTACCATGACAACGGAGGAGAGGGTCATGGCCCATCCGACAGCATAGGCCCAGTCGGGGTAGACGTAGCCATTGATCCTGAGATGTTTGTAATCGGCCAAATACACGACCAAAGAAATCTGAGACAACGGGAGGGCGAGACGGCCCGTCGTGTAAATATTAACAGAGATGGTTCGGAGAGCTCAACAAAGATGAGCAACACGGAAACGTTGAGATTCACCAGTGACAGCAGAGGAATGGTGAATCTCCAGCAGAATCTGAAGAAGGGCGCGGGCCTCTGTCCAGTCATGTCCTCGATGATGCTCGAAAAACGGTCAGCACCTGTTGAAAATCCAGAATATTAGAAAGCCACGTTGTCAAGATCTCAAGGTTAACTTTTAGCAATGCAGTTGATGCTGGAACCCACGTCCCGGAGAGCCCGGAAGAACTTTAGGACAGTTTTTCTCTTTGCCTCGGCCCGTCTCGAATCACTCAGGGAGGCAAAATGTCTGGATCTGCACGCTACAAATATAAAATACCGACTTTTTGGACACGGGTTGTATCTTCACTCACCGACTATCCAGCCTACGGCCACGCATTGACAAATAGCCATGAAGTTCTGGCAGACTCTGGTCGAACCGTAGAAGTCAAGGAGTTGGAACACGTAAATTCCTCCCTTGAGCAGAAAGACGTGAGATTATATGACCCCAAATTACGAATTCAATTGCCTTATGCTAAATATACTGTATATTAAACAACAACAACATCTAAAGGATTATTTTTACTCGCCTCAGTGACCAAAGTGAGATGCGTGAGGAAGCTGGAGATGCAGATGATGAGGACGAAGATCTCGTGATTCACCGGTGCACGAAGCCGCTTGGGAAACAAGTCGCTCACTGAGGTGATGAAACTCTCCACAATCACGAACTAAAGCAGAGGACCCGGAGTGGGCGTGTGTTTGCGTGTCTCGAGCGCAGGCGGCGTCTTCCCGGAGGAAGCGTTATTACGTGCGTGTCGATGGTCAGCAGGACCAGCATCAGGAAGAAGCAGGCGGTCCAGAACTGTGGTAGCGGCATCAGAGCTGCAGCCTGAGGGTAAGCGATGAAGGCCAAGCCCGGACCTGGGGGGGGGGGGGGGGGGACGAGAGGATACCTGATGCAGCCACGAGGACTTAAAATGCCTAACCGTGGATCCTGGCTTGTCTCCGAGGCAGCGATACGGCCACGGGGTGCACGGGCTAAAAATGGAGCCGATACATCTTCACGTCTACTGTCCTTCCAGCTTGTCCCCTCACGGGTTGCCACAGCAACCCGACCTGCTCCACTTCACGCTGTCCTTTGCATCGTCCTCCCCAACACCAGCCACTCTCATGTCCTCCCTCACTACGTCCATGTATCTTCTCCTGGGTCGTCCTCTAGTCCTGATCCCTGGCAGTTCCATCCTCAGCATCCTTCTACCGATATAGTCCCCGTCTCTCCTCTGGACATGTCCAAACCATCAAAGTCTGGTCTCTCTGTCCTTGTCTCCAAAACGTCTAACCTTCACTGTCCCTCTTATTGCCTCCTTTCTAATCCTGTCCAACCTGGTCACATTTCGTAGAAATGTTGGCCGCCTCATTTTATGAAGTCTTTTGAGTTGACTGTACCTGACTCGGTCACGGTGTCGACAGCGACTCCCTGTTCCTGAGCCATGAATCCAAGAACAGAGAAGACGACGAATCCAGCGACGAAACTGGTTCCGCTGTTCAGCAGGCAGAGATAAAAGCAATCCCTGGAGGACACACGAAGACGGCATCATGGACAGCGCCCAAAAAGACCACCTGTAGTCCTCAAAGGTGGACAGCCCAAATAGCCAAGAGGCACTCAAAGTATTTGGGTTTTGGTCAAAACCAGAACATTTGCGGCTGCTCTGCCTGGGACGTCCCGACCTGTAGCAGTTGACGCCCCGTTCTCTGCGTACCTGTAGCAGTTGACGCCCCGTTCTCTGCGTACCTGTAGCAGTTGTTGTTGTAGTCGTTGTAGCTGCCCAGGACATTTAGAGTTCCTGCAGTCAGACTGTAGGAGAAATATATTTGGGATCCTGCTTCTATCCAGACCTGAAATGTAAGAACATTATACCACTCAAATCCGACCCATCGTTGCACCATGTACTTCACCTTTCTACCACCTGCCCTCTTAGCAGACTAGCTTATCACGTTTTATTAAGTGCTATAAGTGTCCAGAACGTTTTCTGTTACTCCTTATTTACGACCCACCTGGAGGTCAGCCAGGCGGTTTATGTCCGGGTACAGGTAGTAGTAGATCCCTTCTGAAGCTCCAGGTAGAGTCACGCCTCTGATGAGGAGGATGAGGAGCATCACGTAGGGGAACGTGGCTGTGAAATATGCTACCTGAAATGTTTAAGAAAGGGACATGTGATAAGTGATTTTATATTTTTTTGCACCACATTGTTCCTGCAGGACCTTTCCGGAGGACTTGACTCCTTTCCAGATGCAGAAGTAGCAGAACACCCAGCAGGCCAGGAGACACAAGGCCAGCTCCCACCGGACGCCGCCCAGCTCCTCGATGCCTCCGGACATGCCCAGCATCCTCCGCCTGAGGAGAGGCAGGGAGGACGAGGTGATGCATAATGTCAGAGCATCCGGGATTACTCTTAGCCACCATGATGTTTGCAATGGTCCCGCCTGAAGTCGCGTGAAAGCATGATCAGAATCAGCAAGCGCTGAACTCACTCCCAGAATTCCGTTGCCGCGGACGCGCCTTTGGTCCGATTCGCCGTTCCATCGGAGGAATTGAAATTCCGGAGTCCAAAGCAGTAATCTGGTTAAAGGAACAGACGGGGAATGTTTTTAAGGCTCCGTGTTCTTGGAGCGATGCGATGGTGTTTATGTGCAGTAGATGGAACATTTGGCTGATGGTGCAGGAATTACTCAGCTGCCTTGCTCATAAGCAGAAGCATTTCAGACGAGCAGCACCGACACCACAAAAATAGCTGTAAGCAAAGTCTGTTCCGAACATCGAATGGCCTCTGGATGTTTGCGCCCTTAATGCGCCGTTACCACTTCATTACTTTAAATATTTAACCCTTTACACATTCGAGTAAACTTTGTTTTTCTCAAGTACCGGTAGAAACACGAATGAGTCACATGGTCATCGTGTTTGTCTAACATAACAGACTATAAAAATGCATTTAATAAAATACAGTTGAAAACATAAATATGCAGTATTGACATTTAAAGCACACTTGAGCTGGAAATTGAAAAAGTATCTGTACTGTTTTAAATACTGCACTGCAGTACATCTTCTTGGCTATGTTGTACTGCCGGATTGTGTTTGAGTAAACCATCAAATGTGATCGTGGAGTTAAAGCTCTTCTAACTTTATTGTCCAAGCTCTAATGAAAGTAATCTGTTACGAGCCTTACCTGTGTTCCAGGTGTTGTCGCAGGTGGCCCAGGGGAGGCGGGCTCTGAAGGAGAACACCAGGTAGAACAGAGCCCAGGCCTCGATCAGAATGTAGATGAAGAAGCAAAGTGAAATTATGAGTTGCCCGATTCCGATGCCTTTAATTGGGACGCAAAGCAGAGCGTTAGAAACGGGACCCGCTGACGTGGAGAGCAAATCATTTCGGGGTTCCGTGAACTACGTGTTTTAAGATCGCCTCACCTTGGGCCAGCGGACACAGCCTCCGCCAGGAGGTGATGAACCCTTCCTGGGTGTACTGACCAACGGAGGTCTCCAATAGGAACAGAGGGATCCCACAAGCCACGGCCAGCAGACCGTACGGAACCAGAAAGGCTCCTACGGGCGAAACAGACATCAGCGCCCACGGCAACGGCGATAACAAACACGATTCCAGTGCACCACCCGAAAACCAAGGAATCTAGGCTAGGGCTTGACCTCCGCCGTTCTTGTAGCAGAGGTAAGGGAACCTCCACACGTTGCCCAGTCCGACGACGCTTCCTGCCACCACCAGGACGTACTCTCTTTTACTCGCCCACTGGCCTCTCTCACTCGAACCTTCTGCTCTGCTTCGTTGTCTGCTCATCTTCATTCGCAGATGTTCGCTTCTCCTTGGATGCTCTCGATGCCGCAGCCAGTTCTGCTTTCTGCTCTTTGCTGGTTTGACGGTCATCAGAATACGGTGTGCTAATATTCCTGTGCAAACATGTAACCGCTTGAGGTGGAGTTACCGCTGATCTGAGAGGCGGGCCGTTGGGAAGCGAAGACTTTGGACCAAACAGAGACTGATTAAGTCAATAAATTAATAAAATAAATACTGTCAAAGATCCAAAAACGGTGGCAAAGTCTGATCATCTGAGAGTTTAGATGACAAGAAGTTGAGCTGTGCCAATACCCAGCCGTGTACAGTGTAAATAAAAAGGGTGGTAAAACTAGTGCCCTGCGGCGCTCCAGTTTTTGTAATCTGCCACCAAGTCTCACAAACTGGGGACGGTTTATCAGATAATCTAAAGCCCAAGCCGCAGTGGCGTTGTTGCAACCGACAACTCAATCATTTATATCCTAAAATATGTAATGAATTAAAAGCACGAGAAAAATCAAAAAACACGATGGGAACAGAGCTGCCAGTGGAGTTTTATATTTATTCATCAGCTTGTAAATACCACAACAAATACTAAGAAACAGACATTCCATTCTGATCCAGAGCTCGGAAGAACAAACAGTAGCACATCTGGATTGATAATGGAATGTTGGTTGTAATGTCTAAGTCGTAAACGCAGACGTCATCAGGTCAACCGCTGTTCCCTCCTCTCCGACTTCGTTTCGCTTCCGGGCTGGACCTTCAGCAGGACGACAAAGGACGGACAAACGCTGGAACAAGCAAGAGCAGTAAGTTTAAGCACGGCCATAATCTGGAGATCTGGAGGGACACGATACGGGAATGAAGTAATATTATAGATATTTGTTAAATGAATAATCAATCTCATTAGTTAATACATACTAATCCGAAAAGCTAAATCCATTCATGTGGAAATGTTTCCTCAAGATTTGTGTTTGGGAATCTGTCTGGAGATCCAGTTGTGATTGTAACCGCGAAGAAAGATATGCAAACAAAACATAACTGAAAGTTCTCCTCCGTCTTATTATTCAGCACGAATCCTGACCTGCCTGAAGGTTCCTGGTGTCAAACACATCAGTCCAGCTGCCCACAGCGGTACCATGGCAACGGAGGACAGGGTCATGGTCCATCCCAGTCCGTACGCCCAGTCGGGGTAGACGTAGCCATTGAACGTGAGGTGTTGGTAGTCGACCAGGTACAGGATGAAGGAACTCTGTGAAGATTTGTTTTTTTGTAACACATGAACCACTTCTTAGGAAGGCTAAAATGAGTTAAAACAATCTAGTCAAGAGTAACAAAGATAACAAAAAAAGAATGAGCTGATATGTTTAGGTTTTGTAAAAGTTTTTCATGTCTTTAATTTGAACATGGTCATGCCAAAGATGCCTCGTATGTTTGCTGCTAGCCGTCCCTCCTAACTGACTCCTAAAAGGTGTCGCCATAAATCAACTGCTGAACCTACTGAAGGAACATAGAACCACGTAGAACCACGTAGAACGTTGCTGACTCACCAGTGACCACAGAGGAATGATGAATTTCCAGCACAGCGTGAAGAAAGCAGAAGGTCTGTGTCCCGTCATGTCCTCAATGACGTCAGAGAGGCGATCAGCACCTGATCATAAAGTCCAACAATTCCAAAGGTAAATCAATCAGCATGATGTTCCGATGAGTGCCTGAAGCCGGGGGCCTTCACACGATTTTATTGTGTTCGCATAATGATAATAAAGTATCTTGAATCTTGAATGATGATGTTAAAACATTTCTATTGTCAACTAAAGAAATGGGCTTTGTGTTTCCCACCATCTTTGGTATTTGGGGTCGATGACTTCTGACGCATTGTCTTGTAACAGATTATTCCCTCTCCCCGGACACCGAACTCTTCCAGGGGGGGGCGAGGTGTTCCCAGGCCAGCCGAGAGACATGGTCCCCCCAGCGTGTCCGAGGTCTTCCCTGATGCCTGCTCCCAGCGAGACGTACCCAGAACACCTCCCCTTTAGGCATCCGAAATCTTGCAAAGCCTCCCACCAACCAGGAGAGGGCAGGCAACCTTCTCCCGTTTGGGAACCTTGGATTTGGATGTGCTGATCATCATCCCACTGGCTTCACACTCAGCCGCACGCCGCCCGAGTGCGCACTAAAGTTTCAGGCTCTACGAGCCCAACGGCATGCAGGGATGACCTCTTTCAGACCCCTTCTGGTCCTTGGCTGCACCGAGAACCTAAATCCATGAAGAACCAGTGATGGACCGGTACTCTCACTCACCGAAGATCCAGCCCACAGCCAAGCATTCACTAACAGCGATGACGTTCATGCAGACCCTTGTAACGCCGTAGAACTCGATAAGCTGGAAAATATAAATTCCTCCCTGAAGCAGAAAGAAAAGCGAGATTCGAATAAGACCTGAAACTGGCTGAAGTTTCAGATTTCTAAATGTGTTTTATATAAAAGTCGTTTCATGTTTACCTCAGTAACCAAGGGAAGATTTAGGAGACAGATGGATGTGCAGCAGACGAGGACAAAGATCTCGTGCTTCACCGGTGCACGGAGGAACGTCGGAAACGCGTCGCTCACTGAGGTGGTAAAGCTCTCCATCAACACAAACTGTGAAGAAATCAGAGTGTGTGTGTGTGCGTGTGTGTGTTTACACACCAGTTATTTCTCATTGAAAAATGTGACAAATATTTACATGAGAGTCGACAGCCAATAGAATCAGCATGAGGAAGAAGCAGACGGTCCAGAACTGTGGTAGCGGCATCAGAGCCGCAGCCTGAGGGTAAGCAATGAAGGCCAAGCCCGGACCTGGGGGGGGGGGGCATTAAAGCATTGTCAAGTTTCAAATATTATACACAAGAAATGTTTTATGAGTTTGTATAATTCAGATAATCATTACTTTTGAGGGTATATGTGGATGTACATGGCAAGGGCAGACGTTTACCATCAATGCCCCCTGGGGGGGGGGGGGGGGGTCAGTTTAGAGGAAATTCCCTTTGTGGGCTTACGTATAAGTCAAAAAGACCCAAAAAGACCCAAAAAGACCCCACCTGACTCAGTCACGGTGTCGACAGCGACTCCCTGTTCCTGAGCCATGAATCCAAGAACAGAGAAGACGACGAATCCAGCGACGAAACTGGTCCCGCTGTTCAGGAGACAGAGATAAAAGCAATCCCTGGGGGACACACAGAGACAGACGACCCCTGTTGAGTATGAAAGATGTCTATGATCGATGTCAACTTTACCTGTAGCAGTTGTTGTTGTAGTCGTTGTAGCTGCTGAGGACAATCAATGACCCTGAAGTGAGGCTGTAGGAGAAGGAGATTTGAATTGCTGCTTCTATCCAGACCTGCAATGTTAGAAAGGAATAATACACACTGAAGTGAGGAGTTTGCTTTCACTTAAAAAGCAATGTTGATAAAGATGCAAGACAATTCCAGTTAACCCGTTTCTGATTGGGTTTAAAAGTGCACCAAGTAAACGACCCACCTGGAGGTCCGCCAGGCGGTTTATGTCCGGGTACAGGTAGTAGTAGATCCCTTCTGAAGCTCCAGGTAGAGTCACGCCTCTGATGAGGAGGATGAGGAGCATCAGGTAGGGGAACGTGGCTGTGAAATATGCTGCCTAAAACGAAAATGAAATGTTTATAGACAGCTAGTCGATACAAGTGTTTGTTCGTAACGGCTACTTAAAGACTGAAGTCTTTGCACAGGACCTTTCCAGAGGACTTGACTCCTTTCCAGATGCTCAAGTAACAGAAGATCCAAGCAATCAGGAGACACAAGGCCAGCTCCCACCGGACGCCGCCCAGCTCCTCGATGCCTCCGGACGTGCCCAGCATCCTCCGCCTGAGGAGAGGCAGGTTCAACAGGTAATGTTGTGGATGCATTTGTAATTGACCAGAGGGAGTGTACCTAAACCACATCAACGTTCACGAAGCCCCAACCTGCTTGGGTATCCTCACCGCATGAAGCTTATATGTTTCAGAATGAACAGAAGTTGGACTCACTCCCAGAACTCGGCGGCTGCAGAAGTCCCTTTGGTCTGATTTGAAGTCACGTTAGATGAATTAAACGTCTGGAGGTCAAGGCAGTCGGCTGGTTTGAGGAACAAACGGGCTTCGGTGAGGATTAGAGCACTAAAGGCTCGATATTGTGTATTAGTGTTATATAAATCATCTTACTGATTCAGCACTTGTATGAATGAATGAATGAATGAATATATTTGTTAGATAGAATGTTAGAGTACAAGTACAGTCACACGGTAGCATGTATTACAGTACAAATAAAGTCAAACATCCTGTCTAAGAGGAGCATTTCAAAAAAGCCCTTGCGGTCTTGTTTCCGTTGAAAGTCCTTCGTACATAAATCATCCACAATTAACAATACAAATTTAACAATACAAATAAAAATAAAACCAATATTAAATTACACAATTGATGCAACGTAACATTAGAAAAACAAAAATAAAAAGATTTTACACCGCCAGTGCAAACTAACAATCTAAAATAAATTACACCACTGATGCAAAATGACAATGAAGGACAATAAATAACTTACATAAATTACAATAAATTACTAAATATAACATGTTTATAATTTGCTCTTCTATTATTTTAATTTTTGAAAACTTTATTTGTAATGAGATAAATGCACAGGATGAGAAAAATCTACTATTTATTTTAACCTATTAATTAAAGCAGAAAAACAGCATGTAAAACATAGACTGCGTACGTTCAGAGTACCTCAAAGTGTTCAAAATGCTCCACAACTAAGAGTACTCATAAGAGCCTTACCTGTGTTCCAGGTGTTGTTGCAGGTGGCCCAGGGGAGCCGGGCTCTGAAGGAGAACGCCAGGTAGAAGAGAGCCCAGGCTTCGATTAAGATGTATATGGAACCCCAGACTATAATGATACATTTTCCGATGCCGATTCCTTGAAAAGAGACACAAACGTAGATGCTGCAAAAGCCACACGAGACACTTCTCCAGAGTTCTGCTTCTACCTGGACATTTTACCCACCTTTTGCCAGCGGACACAACTTGTTCCAGCAGGTGATGGATCCTTCCTGGGTGTACTGACCCACCGAGGTCTCAAGAAGGAACATGGGTACCCCAATAAATACAGCAAACAGGCCATATGGAACCAGAAAGGCACCTGTGGACGTATAAGCCCATCTTTAATAATGCATGTAAATAGGATTTCAATGAACGAATAGCTAATATTCACCTCCACCGTTCTTGTAGCAGAGGTAAGGAAACCTCCACACGTTCCCCAAGCCGACGACATTCCCTGCAGCAACCAGAAGATATTCTCTTTTACTCGCCCACTCTCCTCGGCCTTCATCTCTCCTCTGTTCTTCCTTTTGTCTTCTTTTTTTGTTCATCTCAACTTCAAATTTGTTTCTGTTTTAATTACAGTCCGGCCAGATTATCTTCCCGTCTCTAACGCCGTCTTATTCCACCCTGACCACACCCCGTGAGTCATGATGGAGCAACGGCTCCAGGGTTCAGTTGCCAACCTTCCTGTTTGTGGAGAAAAGTTTACATCTTTATTCATTGTAATTTGAGAATTGGTTCTGGAGGCTATAATTACAGTTTTCAGTGTTTGCCATTAATGTTGATTCATCAGAATTGTCGAACCCCGAGGAGTTCTTGACGAGGCGCGTCGTTCCCTTGCCTCTCTCTTTTCTCCGGACTGATTCTCTTTGTTTTATTTTTTATTTTCCTCTTTTGTCTTTAATCAACCCGGTCCAGTAATAGTAACACGCTGTAGACGTACCCCCGGCCGCCATCGCTCTGTCGATGTCTCGATGCTTCGGAGCTGTCCTGCAGAGTTTGTAGACTTGTGGACATCAACCAGGAATAAGCATGAAATCCACTCAATACACATAAATGAATGAATATAATAAATATATTCATTCATTCATTCATTCAGATAAATGCTATCAAATTGAGGAAAGACGATCACATCTAAAGGAGTTGAGCTAACGGAGGCCAACAAAGGACATTTTCATAGCCGCTGCAAATACCTGCAGACAAGTGGCAATCAGGAAGAGGAACCGGACCCCTCCCACGTGGGCCAGACGTCCCTGTTCTACTCTACGCATCAGAGCTCTGGGTGATTACAGGTAGTTTCTACTCCATTGTTCTACTCCAAGTTCTACTCCAAGTTCTACTCATTTTTGAACTTACAAAGTCCAAAGCGGTTGCAAGTCAGACAGGTGATCGAGGACCCGCTGCTAGCAGACGCGGGATGGTTCTTCTCCTTTTGTTCAGCTATCTCGATGCTAGACGCAGCTCATAAAGCCAACTTGAAAAGCGGAAATATTCTCAAGAGAATCGGGAAAATATCTTGAGTACGATATAAAACTCTTGCAGCACAAATGATTCATTTGGAGGCAGTGAAGTCATCGTAGAGTTTTAAGTTTTAATCAGCTTTTAGAAACCACCACCTTATTTGTCCGGATCTCATCACAACTCATGCAGCAAACGGGTTGATGCGCTACAGCAGCGGTCACGGCTTGTTAGTTTGCATCAAAGGAGTATTTATTTTTACTGGTATTGTTACATGTACATGATTTATGTACTAAGGACTACAAGGCCGCAAGGGCTCTTTTGAAATGCTCCTCTTAGACCTGATGTTTGACTGTACTTGTACTGTAATACACACTACTGTTTGACTGTACTTGTACTGCAATACACACTACTGTTTGACTGTACTTGTACTGCTCTAACATTCTATCTAATATATCTATTCATCATCACACTATGTTGTCAGTGCAGATGTTGTAAGTTGTCACTGAAGATGTCATCGGATCAACGGTCGTTCTTTCCTCCTCCCTTTCTCTCTTCTGCCAGGCCGGATCTTCAGCAGGACGACAAAGGACGGACAAACGCTGGAACGAGAGAAGTAAGTTCAAATCCAATGTTCAAGGTAGAGAGAGTTTTATTATCCCGCTGGGTTCCAACACGCAAAGTACTTTGGATCATCTTTTAGAGTCTTCGGATCTACAGATAACAATGAGAGCATGTTGACCTGTCTGAAGGTTCCTGGTGTCAAACACATCAGTCCAGCTGCCCACAGCGGTACCATGGCAACGGAGGAGAAGGTCATGGTCCATCCCAGTCCGTACGCCCAGTCGGGGTAGACGTAGCCATTGATCTTGAGGTGTTGGTAGTCAACCAGGTACAGGATGAAGGAACTCTGTGAAGAGGTATATTTTAATTATTTGTTTGTGTTCAACATTTCATTTCATTTCATTGATCCATCCTGGGTCTGTCTGCGATCCAAAAGATGGCAACACAAATGTCAAAATCGAGATGTAGTGCTCCTGAGGACGAGGCCGTTCCAGATGGCGCCCGGTTTCCAACAATTGGATTGCAAGAGGTATTTAAATTCTCTGCGGTTGCAGTCGGTTACGCAATAGTAGTTTGGCTTTGTGTGTCCTGAACGTGTCATTGGATTATTATTTTATATTGGATAACTGTCCACAGATGCCCCAGAAAACACAAAAAACTGTCTCATTTTCACTTAGTCCACCGAACAAAAAGTATTTCCAGTGAAGTAGCATTCAGACTCTGGACGTCGTCATAAACATCGTATTTCAACAAGAAAGAAAACACTACAAGCGTGAAAGAAGGCGACATCACTGGTAGCCATGGAGACCTCGGAGCTCACCAGTGACACCATGGGAATGATGAATTTCCAGCAGATTTTGAAGAAAACAGCTGGTTTTTGTCCCGTCATCTCCTCGATGATGTTAGAGAAGCGGTCAGCACCTGGTGGCAGAACCCAAAGAGTCGGCACGGCGATATTATACCCTATAATGACTCTTATTTTAGCCTTTCATTGTTCCTCAGCTATCGAGGTACGTCTTTGTGCAACTGCCTTGGATCATTCAAGATAGTTTTTCAACGTGCACGGAGTGTTATAAGCACACTGTGATTAGTCTCACCAAAGATCCAGCCCACAGCAAGGCATTCACAAACGGCCATGAAGTTCTGGCAGACTCTGGTGGCACCATAAAAATCAACGAGTTGGAAAATATAGATTCCTCCCTGAAGCAGGAAGAGATTGAGATTTGAATGAGACGTGTACTTGAACATGTAGAATATGAACCGTTGTTGTTCACCTCAGTAACCATGGTGATATGCAGGAGGAAGATGGATGCACAGACGACGAGGACGACGATCTCGAGCTTCACTGCGGCACGAAACAGCTTCGGAAACCAATCACTTATCGAGGTGACTAAACTCTCTACTGTGACAAACTGAGGAGAAAGAGAAAGTTTTACACTGTTTATATCTTCAAAAACTGTCATTTGTGAAATGGAAATGCAGTATTGCTGGAAGTTTTTACATGAGTATCAACAGTCAGTAGAACCAGCATGAGGAAGAAGCAGACGGTCCAGAACTGTGGTAGCGGCATCAGAGCTGTGGCCTGAGGGTAAGCGATGAAGGCCAAGCCGGGACCTGAGGGGGGGGGGGGGGGGGACCAGACTATGGAGCTATTTCAGCATTGCATTTGATGAAATCTTTGAATAAACTTTACCTGACTCAGTCACGGTGTCGACAGTCACACCCTGTTGGTGAGCCATGAATCCAAGAACAGAGAAGACGACAAATCCAGCGACGAAACTGGTCCCACTGTTCAGCAGACAGATCCAGAAACAGTCCCTGGAGGTTCCAAAAAGACAATGTTAAAGTAGAATTATAACTATTCCCTGACGTGAGAACAACTTCTAGAATCAAAATCAGCGTCTTTGTTGTATTTGTGTGTTTGTTTGTACCTGTAGCAGTTGTTGTTGTTGTCGTTGTAGCTGCCCAGGACAGTCAGACTCCCTCCTGTAACACTGTAGGAGAAGAACATCTGGGATCCTGCTTCTAGCCAGACCTGAAAGACGGGAGAACGGAAGTAGCCCCATCAGTTAGCAAGGACCCCAAACAACCGTTTACTTTTCACACTGGACTGCAGGCAACTTGGATTCTGTGCCTCTTCCTCCACTCTGAGACCTTGATCTCCACAGGAAGAGAACCTGTGACCACTGAGAAGAGGTCCTTCACACATTCCTAAATTAAAGATGATTCAATGCATCGCGAGAGATACCCATCAACTTTTGGATGACATAAACGACCCACCTGGAGGTCAGCCAGGCGGTTTATGTCCGGGTACAGGTAGTAGTAGATCCCTTCTGAAGCTCCAGGTAGAGTCACGCCTCTGATGAGGAGGATGAGGAGCATCGCGTAGGGGAACGTGGCTGTGAAATATGCTGCCTAAAATGTTTAAGAAAGGGAGTCAGCAGATGAGATTGATAATAATGTCCACCACAAATGAAGATTCAAAGTCTTTGCACAGGACCTTTCCAGAGGACTTGACTCCTTTCCAGATGCTGAAGTAGCAGAACACCCAGCAGGCCAGGAGACACAAGGCCAGCTCCCACCGGACGGCGCCCAGCTCCTCGATGCCTCCGGACATGCCCAGCATCCTCCGCCTGAGGAGAGGCAGGTTTAACAGGTGGGAATGAAAAGTCTTTAGAAATACTTTAAAGCACGATGCTGTGTGAAACTCTTGTTTCCGACACAGTCCTCCTGAAGGAACATGAAAACACCGAAGTCCATCGCGGTTGATGAGAAGAAACAGAAGTTAGACTCACTCCCAGAACTCGACGGCTGCAGAAGTCCCTTTGGTCTGATTTGAAGTCACGTTAGATGAATTAAACGTCTGGAGGTCAAGGCAGTCGGCTGGTTTGAGGAACAAACGGGCTTCAGTTAATGCTGTACACACAACTAACCGCCCTATTTTAGTAAACAGGTAAATTGTAGATTTTAATAAGCGTCCCATTTGCTTTTGTCCATGTTCAAACAATGCAATGCTTGATTCTTACCTGTGTTCCAGGTGTTGTTGCAGGTGGCCCAGGGGGGCTGGGCTCTGAAGGAGAACGCCAGGTAGAACAGAGCCCAGGCTTCGATTATGTTGTAGGTGCTGTTCCAGAGGGAAATGATCAGTTGTCCAATGCCAATCCCTGACACGGAAATAAAGACCACAGTTAGTGGTTCAGTGATTTTCAGAATCTCTTTGTGTCACAAACATTCAGCTTTCCACTGCTGTGTGACCAGTTTAGTTTCATTCTACGCACCTTTTCCAAGCGGACACAGCTTCCTCCAGCAGGTGATGAATCCTTCCTGGGTGTACTGACCCACCGAGGTCTCCAGTAGGAACAGAGGTATCCCAGTAAATACAGCAAACAGGCCATATGGAACCAGAAAGGCGCCTAGAGGTGAATAAAGTGTTATACATAAAGAACTATTGAAAAAAAAAAAAACTTTAAAAACAAAAAAGGAAATTGAAATTGATTTTAAATTTAATTCAATTTGACTTGAAAAGAATCTGAACACAGAACTGTAAATCTGATTTGAAGATTCAATTGAATACGCAATACTATGTGTTGTAGTACGTGTTTTAAATCATTTTTTAAACTATATTTTTACTCTTTTATAAATAATGGAAATGTATTAATAGCACAGAAGTCCTAGATAGAACGGGAAATCTGCCATATATGAATATATGACTCGGCAAGAAGAAAGTACGGTTGTAGTAGTAGTAGTACAGTGAACCCGCGGCAGGTGAAGGTGAAGCGCGATATAGCGAGGGACGACTGTACATGTTTAAAAGTTCATAAAGGTTGAAAGGTGTTGGAAGAAAAATGGATCATTGAAGAAATCCAACTTCATATTTAACATAATAAAAATATTCTCAGAGATGGACATTTTAATCATTAAACGTTTTCTGTAACACCTTCAAAACTGCCAAAAACATATAGAAGAGTAACGCAAAGTAAAAAGCCAAACCATTATTGCTAAAACGGTTCAGTGCGCCAAAATACTTGAACTGCACGATAAAGAATCTCCGATAGTCACCTCCGCCGTTCTTGAAGCAGAGATACGGGAATCTCCACACGTTGCCCAGCCCGACGACGCCTCCTGCAACAACCAGAAGATACTCCCTCTTACTGGCCCACTGGCCCCTGTCTTCATCGCTCCTCTGCCTTTTAGTTGTCCTCCTCTGTCTGTTCATCTCAGCTTCAGTTGTGTCAGATACTGTCTGCTTTCTGTTATCAATTATAATTGCAAATTACAGTATGCAAATGTTTGCTTTTTTATTTTTTATATGCTTAGCAGTTCTCATAATGTGCCAATATTCCCTCGCCCTACGAGTCATATAAAAGTAAAACCTGTTCCACAGTTATCAGGTTTTGCTGTTTGTCAATGGCCAGGGGCTCAAGAAAGAGTCGCTAATCCCTAAAAATAAGTAATGCAATTATGTCTTGAAATGTTTGAATGCAAATTTGGTACAGCAGTATTTTGTTCCTCAGCTGAGACTGTTGCCTCCGCGACCCGGCCCCGGATAAGCGGTGGAAGATGGATGGATGGATGGATGGATGGATGGAACCTATCCTCCTTTCGACATTCCATTCCTCAAGATGTAGACGAGGAACAACCACTTTTCTTTTTCAGAGTTCAAGGTCACACTAATTTGTCCTCTCCCTTTTTGATTCTCTTGCAGGCTGGTTCTTCAGGAGAGGCGAACGTGGGATCTAACCGGATGAGATTAAACGCTCTTTTAGTCGTTCTGCGTATTCTGATCCAGAAGAAAAAGGATTTAACAATGAACGAATATTAAAGATATTTAATGAAGTACTAATATCATTTATAATTATTACTCAGAAAAGTAGGGAATCACATAGAATCAGAGCGGTAGCTGACAGCAAGGAAAGTTTTCACCTAAATTAGAGTCCATGTTTTAACCCCTTTACATCTTATAGATATAGATATATTCTACTGCGTAGGCTTGGATTATACATCATCACAGACATCCACTACTAACTAGCTGGTACTAATACAGCAAGTATGTACAGGCAATCACAGGTAACTTCTCTTAAAGACACAGCAAATGAATCTCATTTAACCAATGACTAAAATCGATGAGCCTATTATTACCCGATTGGGTTCTCCACTATTGAGGCCGTAAGAAAACGAGGCTGGCAGCCAACGGATCCTGAACCATTTGCTGATGCTCGTTTTTCAGCGCATCATCGGTGCCGTTTCCTTGGGCTTTCTTTGGCTCTTGCAACAGACGCCCCCAGCATCAGTGACTGAGACGCTTCACACTTGGCTGTCTTCTTCTCTTGGGCCCGCCTCCATTGTCTCCTCCCAGGGGACGTCATGCGGCGCGACTGGGCCAGTGGTCAGATGATTCTTGGATCATGTTAGGGTATACAGCATATGATCAGAGGATACAAAGTCCTCTAATCTACCAGGCCATTTAAACCTGTGCACAACTAGTGTCCTTGATGGAGTCGCTGTCCTTCACTTTGCACGTGAAGACCTTCCTGAGACTCTCGACCTTCCTTGCCGTCATAATGGTCTGGCCTTGTCTTCTTCCTTCCTTCCTTCCTGAAGCGAAATTCTCAGCATAAAGTTCAGGACTTCACTGGTTTGCCACTCATGCATACCGATGACATGAACTTCTCTGTCCCTGCAAGATTCCATCTGTTACACGAATGCCGTGACGGGTGATTTCCATTACCCTGATTGGCTGGCATGGCACCAGCGCTTTGTTTCGGCTGACTTCACGAGTTTAGTCACTGCCGGCGGTGTTAAAGTTAAAGCCAGTTCTCACTGATATTTTACATGACTGATTTGTGTAGTCTTAGTTACGTAAATTGCGAAACAGCCCATCAATGTATTCCGTTTAAGACTTGAAGTGTGGCTTTGTTAAAGCAGTGAAGTGTCGCTAAAGAAGTTCAAGCACTGAATTTATAGAGCTTGTTGAAGCATAATTAAAATTATGCTGCACTCACCTCTGGCTATTTGACTTGCGTGTGTATTGTGTTTTTACCTGTGTGAAGCTGCTAATTCCTAGCCATTTAGCTAGCTAGTGATGTGTGTCTGCTCAAATATGGCGTTTAGTAAAATAATGCTAAAAAAAAAAAAATCACTGTGTTTTTCCAGACGCAGTAAAGTAGCTCGATTGATGATATAAATATGAGAACTGTATCGTCTGGTTAATGTTGCAGGTTTGCTAAGTTGTCACTGAAGATGTCATCAGATCATCAGTCGTTCTTTCCTCCATTTCTCTCTCCTGCCAGTTTGGATCTTCAGCAGGACGACAAACGACGGACAAACGCTGAAACAAGGTAAAAGTATATAAGTATATAAAAGTATATAACCCTCATAATCATGAGGGTTACGGTTTAAATCGGTTAGGTTTTTAACAAATATTAAATGCATTTAATATTAATGAAATATTCACATGAATAGAATCAAACTTTAGTCTTTGGACTGGCTAATATTGCAAAATCAATAGCTGCATATGAAGTGTATTTATTGAATCATGAATCCTGACCTGCCTGAAGGTTCCTGGTGTCAAACACATCAGTCCAGCTGCCCACAGCGGTACCATGGCAACGGAGGAGATGGTCATGGTCCATCCCAGTCCGTACGCCCAGTCGGGGTAGACGTAGTCACTGATCAGGAGGTGTTGGTAGTCGACCAGGTACAGGATACAGGAACTCTGCAAAGAATATAGAAATAACAGTCATTCTCTGTGTAGATGGTGCTCAAGATAGTTTTGGGAATGTACTAGAAGTCTCAAAGAATAATATTTAGTCCCTTTTTTAATATAAATTGTGAGGATAACATTTTTAAATGATTTCCCGTCATCCTATTGGTCGACTGATCAAACAGTACTGATCTGAAACAATTGGCAACCACAAAGAACATTTGTGACTCACCAGTGACAACAGAGGAATGACAAATTTCCAGCAGAGTTTGAAGAAAACCGGGGGTCTGTGTCCCGTCATGTCCTCAATGATTCCAGAAAGGTTGTCAGCACCTGGTGGGATATGTCCGAATTACAATCGTAAGAAGTTGAATCATGTACGTGATGATAGTTTACCTGTCCCTGACTGGACTTCTGTGCTAGTGGAAACCACAAACTCTTATTGGTTGACCTGGGGTCATGATGGAAACGTTACAACCGGGCTGCTGCTGAGGAAACCGGTGCCGGAGCACCTGCTGACAGTCCCGGGTGTAAACCTCAGTGGACGGATGGAAAGATGGATGATGTGTTTTAATCCACCAGTAAAAATAGAACCAAAAATGGTTCTTGATTTTTCTTAAAATTACTCTGATATTGTTGGAATTTAGCCTCATTTAGCGCATTTTCCAAAACTATTCATAATTTTTAAGATATCGTTGGCAAAAAAAAAACATGACGAGGGTATTTTTCAGGGTGTTTTACGACTTTTATGAAGTAATACCAGTATGATAGTGCAGCACGTTCCATAATACTGTAACTAATCACACCCACCAAATATCCAGCCCAAAGCCAAGCATTCACTCAGAGCCATGACGTTCATGCAGACTCGGGTCGCGCCGTAGAACTCAATGAGTTGGTAGATGTAAATTCCTCCCTGAAGAAGAAACATTTGAGTAAGATTTAACATATTTCTGGGTGCGTTTCACGAAGAACATTTTATGAAAACGAACATTTTATTCACCTCAGTAACCAAGGGAAGATGTAGAAGAAAGATGGAGATGCAGCTGACGAGGACAAAGATCTCGCGCTTCACCGGTGCACGGAGGAACGTCGGAAACACGTCGCTCACTGAGGTGAAGATGCTCTCCACTGCGACAAACTGGGAAGAACATGATCGTTTTATTTGTGTCTACAAAGCTATTTGTTTTATTAGCAGGAAAGGTGAGAGACGTTTTTACATGAGTATCAACAGTCAGTAGAACCAGCATCAGGAAGAAGCAGGCGGTCCAGAACTGTGGTAACGGCATCAGAGCTGTGGCCTGAGGGTAAGCGATGAAGGCCAAGCCCGGACCTGGGGGGGGAGGGGGGGGGGGGGGGGGGGGAACGATTCAACTCTGCATTCAAAGTTGAATGATTTGATAACTTTGAATGTGATTAATATTAGAATATAGTTCACCTGATTCAGTCACAGTATCGACAGTCACACCCTGTTCCCGAGCCATGAACCCAAGAACGGAGAAGACGACAAATCCAGCGACAAAACTGGTTCCAGTGTTCAGCAGGCAGATCCAGAGACAGTCCCTGGAGGACACACAGAGACAGTCGAGACAACTTCTGCAACGCTCTGTCTTTATGTAGATTCACACTTACCTGTAGCAGTTGTTGTTGTAGTCGTTGTAGCTGCCCAGGACACTTAGCATTCCTCCTGCAAGACTGTAGGAGAAATATATTTGGGATCCCGCCTCTATCCAGACCTGTCATATAAAAGAAGACGTATATTACTCTCAAGTTTGACATCACCGTTCACCTCACAGTACAAAACTCTGATCAAGATCTATTCCTCCTCAGCAATGGCAAAGAAATTCCAACATTTCAATCAAGTAAACGACCCACCTGGAGGTCAGCCAGGCGGTTTATGTCCGGGTACAGGTAGTAGTAGATCCCTTCTGAAGCTCCAGGTAGAGTCACGCCTCTGATGAGGAGGATGAGGAGCATCACGTAGGGGAACGTGGCTGTGAAATATGCCGCCTAAAATGTTTAAGAAAGGGACATGTGATAAGTGATTTTATATTTTTTTGCACCACATTGTTCCTGCAGGACCTTTCCAGAGGACTTGACTCCTTTCCAGATGCTGAAGTAGCAGAACACCCAGCAGGCCAGGAGACACAAGGCCAGCTCCCACCGGACGCCGCCCAGCTCCTCGATGCCTCCGGACATGCCCAGCATCCTCCGCCTGAGGAGAGGCAGGTTCAACAGGTGGGACTGAAATGAGGCATGACCTCGAAGTGGAAATACTTTTACTACAAGTAAAAGTAGCCGAATTATTTGTTCTCTCCTTTAGTGCCATCAGCAGCCTTTATAGTGCTAACGGAGTAAACATCAACTTTTAGAAATCTTCAACCTACTCAGAACCAGAACAACTGAAATCCAGAAATGTCTCCTGAAGTAACATGAAAACACCGAAGTCCGTCACGGTTGATGAGAAGAAACAGAAGTTGGACTCACTCCCAGAACTCGGCGGCTGCAGAAGTCCCTTTGGTCTGATTTGAAGTCACGTTAGATGAATTAAACATCTGGAGATCAAGGCAGTCGGCTGGTTTGAGGAACAAACGGGCTTGAGGTTAAAGTGTGACGAGCAGGTTAACCTGATCACTAAACATCAGTTGTCTTCGTATGCAGCATGTTAACCCTGTGATGTACTGGTAACGCATCCTAGCCCCTCCAGGTTCCAGCTGGGATAGGCTCCAGTCCCCCCCCACAACAACAACGACCACTGGGTATGTCGCGACTGAGAATAGATGAAGTTGTTAAGTTAAATTTAAATATGAACAAACAACTTAAGAAATCAAACGGATGTTTGTTTGAATTGCTGTAGACAACAATGATGTCACTGACCGAGTCTCCATTGTACGCTGTTTGGAAATAATAGGTGTGATGGTAGTCGAGCATTGGATGATTGAATATGTATGTAAATTTGTGTGTCATCAAACAACAAATGATTCTTATTATCATAAGAGCCTTACCTGTGTTCCAGGTGTTGTTGCAGGTGACCCAGGGGAGCTGGGATCTGAATGAGAACACCAGGTAGAAGAGAGCCCAGGCCTCGATTAAGATGTAGGTGATGTTACAAAATAAAATCATCAGTTCTCCAAGTCCGATTCCTGGTAGATAGAAATTTAAATCATGGGCGAAATGGTTTCTGGAAGAAATTGTGTTTTTGAACTTTATCTACTTTATATTTTGGATATGGCTTTAATTTTCCTGTTATCTGCACCTTTTGCCAGCGGACACAACTTGTCCCAGCAGGTGATGAATCCTTCCTGGGTGTACTGACCCACCGAGATCTCCAGTAGGAACAGAGGAAGCCCAATAAATACGGCAAACAGGCCATATGGAACCAGAAAGGCGCCTAGAGGTGAATGAAAGTCATACAATAATTCCAAGTAGAGAAATAGCCATTCATGTTCCAGTTGAATATATCAAGAAAGGCATCTAAACAAATGAAAACACATTTCTAATATTCACCTCCACCGTTCTTGTAGCAGAGGTAAGGAAATCTCCACACGTTCCCCAAGCCGACGACATTCCCTGCAACGACCAGAAGATATTCTCTTTTACTGGCCCACTTTCCTCGGCCTTCATCTCTTCTTGGCTTTTGTTTTTGGAGTCTTTGTCTGTCCATCTCAGCTTGAAGTGCAACGTATTGTAAACCGGTCTTTGCTTCTCTTTCTGTCTTACATTAATGGGACACGTTTCATCTTACATAGAAACAGAGCTCCGTGGCTCAAATCCCCTCCCTCTATGTTGGCAGCAAATCATTTTACAAATTAGCCACAAACACTGACGAAGTTTAAAGGCGTGGTTCAATCCTGTAAAGCCTGAAAACTTCATTTTAACTCATTGAGTGCCAGCCATTTTCAACTCAACTATGCCCAAGTTTTTGCGAATTTTTCCCGATTTTCCAAGCCCTACAGATTATCCTTTACTATGACTATGCAAACACCAAACCAAGTAAATTAAAGATTAAAGTCTCTTCTTCCTACCATTTTTTGTTCCGGAGTTATTGGCCATTGTGAATATCTTTCCTTTCCTCGCTATTGCTAAAGAACCAGAGAAGGTAGGTAGTCGAATTTCATTGATGAAAGTTTATCATTAATTATTGGACACACCGTAGAACCTGCTCTCTCCACAAAGGCGAATTCTTTCGTCCATTCGTGCTGAAATGTACGGTGCTCTTCATCATTGTCTTTCTTTTGATGCAGTCATGGGGAGCCGTAGGTGGACCCCTACCTTAGACCCTTGATCTGCCTCTCCGTTCTGCCCTCACTGCAGCAGCAGACGTGATTGATAGCTTTGTGGATGACTCGACAGGTGTAATGAGGATCTTCCCAAAATAGACAAATTATAGTGCAATGCAAATGTTACGGGCCCCAAACAGCGGGGCTGCCGTAGCAGTAATATGCAGTCTGTAGGTGTACCACACAAACAAAGACTCACCAACGTGGACTGTAATTACTAGTAATTAGTTATTACAGTTCTTCCAAAAATCAACATGAATGGAGTTTGACATTAACAGTCCCACAGGACAGGCCTAGAATAATTAGCATCACCATGGTTACAAATTTCCACAAACACAGGAAGCTGTCCTTCAGGCTTCTTGGTAACTGACTATTAACTCATTGAGTGCCAGCCATTTTCAACTAAACTATATGCTGAGTGCACAAGTGTTCGGGCATCTTCCAAGCACTACAGAATATTCTTTACTATGAATATGCAAACACTAAACCAAGTAACTTAAAGATTCAAGTATCTACTTTCATCCGGAAAATAAAGTGTGTTCCTACCATTTTTTGTTCCGTAGTTATTGGTCATTGCAGAGAGGCAGACTTCAATGTCAGGTTTGGCAGTGAATGTTCCAGTTCCGAGGCATTCCCAGTTTCGAGGCATTCCCAGTTCCGAGGCATTCCCAGTTCCAAGGCATTCCCTCGCCAGGCTAGATCTTCAGCAGGACGACGACGGACAGACCAACGCTGGAACAAACAAGATAAGAATATCTTTTAACTCCTGGATAATCAATGAGGCATTTAATCTGGTGTCTGGAAGAGCAAGTTATGTTTGCAGAAACATTAACTCTTCCTATTCATTTGAATGGTGTCTGTCATAAAAGCCACATTAGCGCCTTGTGGCTAACCTTGTGAAGAAAGAAGGGAGCAGCAGAATTGACAAAGCTAACGAGTGGTTTCGAAGAATTACCGGTACTTACTAGTACAAAGTACACTGTTTGTTTTCTCATATATGCATGACACACAGTATATACAAACTATACACGTACATAAAAATAAAACAGACAAAGGGAGTAGTATACATTTAAATGATTCTATAGGAGGTGAAAAGTGAAAGTGATGGCAAGGTCAAACAAAGTCGGACCTTAAATTCTGACTGCCACTGGTGTGCCGGTCGAAAGAGAGTTGATTGTTAAATGTTACCCCGAGGTATTTATCTGCAACTGCTACAGACTTGATAATGGCGCTGCCTTGAACACATCTCAGTAGTAAGGGTTAGTCAAAGTCATAGCGCCACCAAGTGGAAATAGGAATTAATGCGCTTCTTCAGTATGACCCCCAATTTGATCAGTAAAGTCATTCGGCTTTTTTACGAAGGTGTGTCGTGAAAAGGATTTTCCGTGTTATGATGGCTTAGCTGATGTTCCATCAAACAGGAAGTGCGGCCGATCATGGCGGCGCCTTCACCCAATGCCCTCTCCGCATGCTCTGGGGCCCCTATGCATGTGTGTGTGTGTGGTTGTTTCAAGGGGCCCTTGTACTCGGGTGTAAATGGAATTTCGTTGTGTGTTTGCAGTGTAACAAGTGTTAAACATATAAAAGCTCATCTTAATCTTAATTTAATTGCAGCAGGAACAAGCTGCGTTCAATTGTCATCTATTGATGATGGAGGACCAAAACTGCCACAATTAAATATAAATATAAATGAAAAAAAAAAAGCTTGTGTTGTTCCTCCATAGTCAGCAGATGGCAATGTGTGTTCATCAGATTTTCCCAGTCGTACTTTAAATGTGAATATTCTTTGATCTTTTTCTGATGCGATCCTGAATAAAGTATTCGTGTTTGAGTTTACATGATGTATTAATCGTCATATTTCCATCCAGAGCTCCGGGGGGACAGCGGGTTTAGGAGCGTTCATTTCCGGCTGTGGCTTCAAAGAGAGTTTGTGGGTTTGGTTTTGAGTTCTGGTAACTGATATTTATATTAGAAGATGTTTGACATCACATTAAATGAGGTCTTTGAGTATACTGTCTGTACCTGACTCAGTCACAGTATCGACACGAACACCCTGTTCCTGAGCCGTGAGCCCAAGAACAGGGAAGACGACAAATACAACCTGGCAAAACTGGTTACACTTTTCAGCAGACAATTTCAGAAGGAGTCCCTGAAGGTCATCCATCCATCCATCCATCCATCCATCTTCCGCCGCTTATCCGGGGCCGGGCTGCGGAGGCAACAGTCTGAGCAGGGATTTCCAGATTTCCCTCGCCTCAGACACTTCCTCCAGCTCTACAAGGGGAATCCCAAGGCGTTCCCAGGCCAGCCGAGAGACATCGTCTCTCCAGAGTGCCTCAGTGGCCTTTGCCCCGGATAAGCGATGGATGGATGATGATGTCATCAGGTGTGATGAACTCCTAAGTAAGGGTTGCCTGGTTTCAAATGATCTGTTATCACATTTTTAAGATGTGCTATAGTCAAAAGCCATTAAAAAAAGTTGTTTTAATTACGATATTCAACTTTTAATTTGATGTAATCTTTGAATATACTTGACCTGACTCAGCCACAGCATCAACGGTCCTGTCAAATATGCCAACCGGGTTTTATCTGCGGACGTATTTTGTGATCGTTAAAGAAGTGCTGTTTTAATATCTATTTAAAATAAGGTAAAGGCTGACTACAAAGTTTCGAATTTGCAAACCAAATACTAAAGTAAAAGTCAAGAAGGAAGGTCAAATTGAAGATCAAAGCTGCGGGGAGAATGCACAGCAAAGATCCTCAATAGACGACAGTACCTTATTTGACCAAGGTTCATTAAGCTTGGGTGAAAATGTGGGTTTTGACAAATAGGAGCCCAAAGAGACAGATTTGTGAGGCTCAGCTCGCCCTAGATTTGCTGAGGTTTTCATGCTTATAGTGTTCCAGGCTGACTATGTTGTCCCTCTGGACCTACAGATGTGTCCTTGGTCTTAGGATAGCTTGCCTACGGTGCTCCGGCTGCCTCTTGGAGTGTGGCCCCTAGGCTTTGTGACTGGCCCTTGGAACTCCTTCGGTTCTGGGCTGGCTGGGTGGCAATCATCATGATACTGATGCGTACTCAATATTCACCATGCTTAAGGTATTTCTTGTGTTTTGCATAATGATGATGAATATATTTATTAGATAGAATGTTAGAGCAGTACAAGTACAGTCAAATAATAGTATGTATTACAGTACACCCCTTTTCTCAATATACAAAATACAGAGACCAATGACAAAGCAGTTTCTTTTCCAGAGTCAAATACATGCAACAAAATGGCTAGAATGATGACACGCACTATATATGTGTGTGGGAAAGATGAACAGAAAACTAGAACAAATGAGATAAGCAGATTAATTTTAAAAATAATAAATCAGCAATATATATATATAGTTGGTCCTCACTTAATGATGGAGTTACTTTCCGAAGATCTTGTCGCAAACGATTTTGTGACCGACAACTTGGTTTTCGCAGCCAAAAAAAAGTTTATATTTGCAGACGTATATTCCTTTTATGCTGTCCATATATATGTACTCACTCAACAACTCCGCAGCCAGTGTATTCCGCTTGTCGTAACAGCATCACTAAACACGTACTTTTACATTTTGGAATGCCCGTCGTAACTCCAATGCGTCGTTAAGTGTAAACCAGCAAACCTGTTTGTGTATGTATACGTATAATGTATTTATTTATTTGACTTTGCAGGTCACACTAAGTTGTCACTGCGGGCATCATTAGTTCATTCATTGCTCCCTCCTCTTCCGTTTTGTTCCTCCGCCAGTCTGGATCTTCAGCAGGACGACAAAGAACAGACAAACGCTGAAACGAGATAAGTGCATTTAAATGCTACCATTGTCGTTGGCTCAGTGGAACAAAGAACAGAGTTTGGTTAAAAAGTACTCAACATTTCTGTCATAATATCTATAGTTGCAATACAGCTACTGACTTTCCATGTGGTGGCTAACGATCCAAACAAGCCCCTTTCTCACACCTACGTGAGAGTTATTGGACTTTCTTGATTTGTGGCCAGTTCTTTCGCATAATCCAATCGGCCCAGTTTAAGCATGCTTTCCAGCAAAAACAGAGGATTTCCTTTGCATTTTAAAAACCTTCTACATTCACTCAGTGCCATTTCTTAAAATACCCCATGTTTACATATCTACAAGCCAATAAAATAAGATTGGCAGGATGCTTGGCCCCTGAGTTTTTAGCATAGATCCACACAGGTGACACTTTGGGTCATCTTTTAGAGTCTTTGGATCAGTTAATATATCAGTACTACCAACATGAGGTCTATTGGAGTGTGTTGATTGATTTGCAGAAACATAATCTCAAAAAATGAGAATAGTCTTCTACGGCATGAATGTTGACCTGTCTGAAGGTTCCTGGTGTCAAACACATCTGTCCAGCCGCCCACAGCGGCACAATGAGGACAGAGGACAGGGTCATGGTCCATCCCAGTCCATACGCCCAGTCGGGGTAAATGTAGTCATTGATCTTGAAGTGTTTGTAATTAACAAGGTACAGGATGAAGGAACTCTGTGAAGAGGTTTTTATATCATTATAGTAAAATGTAAAAGTAAAAGTTATATACGTAGCCATGAAGGTCATTACTCACAAGTGACAGCAGCGGGATGATGAACTTCCAGCACACTTTGAAGAACACAGAAGGTCTGTGTCCCGTCATGTCCTCAATGATGTCAGAAATACGGTCAGCACCTGATGACGAAGTCCAAAGACGTCAAGATCTCCAAAGGTAGGAGAATTAAAATTATGAGTATTCTCTGAGAATACATTTCCATGAAACTAGATCTGTCTGACCATTTCTAATATGCTGTACTGTATACATTTGAATGATTTAAAGTCAATCCAGTACTTTTAGTATAATCATACAATTACTTTCACTGACCAAAGATCCATCCCAAAGCCAGGCATTCACAAATAGCCATGAAATTCATGCAGGCTCTGGTGGAGCCGTAGAAGTCGATGAGACTGAATACGTAAATTCCCCCCTAAAGCAGATTTGAATGAACACAATAAGTAGATTCTATCTATTTTAACATTTCTCATTGTGTTTTAGAGTGACAATTTTACAACAATATTTATATTTACCTCAGTGACCAGAGTTAGTTGCACTATGAAGAAGAGTATACAACCGACGAGGACAAAGATCTCGTGCCTCACTCGTGCACGGAATGACTTTGGGAACAAATCCTTCATTGTGGTGAAAATGCTCTCCACTCCCACAAACTGAGACACAAATAAAATGAACGATTTTGTTTGTTTTCGAGGTATCTATTTTTTATCAGGAGGAAATGAAAGTGAAAATAGTTCTTACATGTGAGTCAACAGCCAGTAGAACCAGCATGAGGAAGAAGCAGACGGTCCAGAACTGTGGTAGCGGCATCAGAGCTGCAGCCTGAGGGTAAGCGATGAAGGCCAAGCCCGGACCTGGGGGGGGGGGGACGAGGGGGACGAGACGAGGAGATCCCCATGCTTTTCAAGGGAACAACTACACAACACATTCATTCATTGTCTCGACTGCTTGTCCTGTATGGGGCTGTCTCAAGCTGAAGCCTATCCCAGCTGGCATTGGGCAGGAGGCGGGTTACACCCTGGATTGACCACATGGAAGTCAACCAATCATACTCACCATGACATTCATGGCTATGACCGATGAAACTTTATTGCTTGTTATGGGAGGAGGGCGAAGAACCCAGAGGGAACGTGCAAACTACTATTACATAATTCATTTAAAGTTAAATGTATTCAACTTTGGATAATTCAACATTGCTTTTGATGAAATCTTTGAATATACTTTACCTGAATCGGTCACAGTATCAACAGTCACACCCTGTTCCCGAGCCATGAATCCAAGAACAGAGAAGACCGCAAATCCAGCGACAAGACTGGTTCCAGTGTTCAGCAGGCAGATCCAGAGACAGTCCCTGGAGGACACACAGAGACGAGAGTGGCTTGGTCTATAGACAATGTTAAGGATACTCTTCATCAGTCTAATGCAAGAGCGACTTCTCCTACAACCAATATCAAACGCCTTGTACTGCGTGTTGCATACTTACTTGTAGCAGTTGTTGTTGTACTTATTATAACTGCCCAGGACATTTAGTACCCCTGCAGTGAGAGCGTATGAGAAAAGTATTTGGGACCCTGCTTCTGTCCAGACCTGTAACAAGATTCAAGATTCAATATTCAAGATACTTTATTATCATTATGCGAACATATTAAAATCGTGTGAAGGCCCACGGCTTCAGGCACTCATCGGAACATAACGAAAAACAAAAAATAAAAAATCTCTTCTAAAGCAACAATATATATACACAGAGAGAATGAGAATCGGCAACAATAGTGCAAATCAGCAACAGCAGCACAGTCTGCCTCTGATGATCTGATGATGATGTACTCAAGTACGAGTTCTGTCCAAAATCACGGCCACACAACACCCAATTAAATGAAATGAATGCCAGCTTTGCATGTTTGACATACATTACATTGTAAACGTTAATTAAACGACCCACCTGGAGGTCAGCCAGGCGGTTTATGTCTGGGTACAGGTAGTAGTAGATCCCTTCTGAAGCTCCAGGCAGAGTCAAACCTTTAATGAGTAGAATCAGGAGCATCACGTAGGGGAACGTGGCTGTGAAATATGCTACCTAAAATAAAAGGAAATTGGTCAAGAAAGGTTGTCAGTATAAGTGATTGATAATTATTTGCACCACATTGTTCCTGCAGGACCTTTCCAGAGGACTTGACTCCTTTCCAGATGCTGAAGTAGCAGAAAACCCAGCAGGCCAGGAGACACAAGGCCAGCTCCCACCGGACGCCGCCCAGCTCCTCGATGCCTCCGGACATGCCCAGCATCCTCCGCCTGAGGAGAGGCAGGTTTAACAGGTGGGACTGAAAAGTGACATGAATTGTGTTTGGAAAGACTTTGAAACACAAAACTGTTTGGCAGGGATTTTTTTATTTACATTTTAATTATTTTTGTTTTCTTTAACAAAAGTCTTCAAACTCTCTTCATCAGATTTCCATCAGTGTAGCACATCGATTTCTAGAAAGTTTAACTCAGAACCAGAACAAGTGAACAGAACAGTCTTCTGAATTAAAAGTGAACGGAAGTTAGACTCACTCCCAGAACTCGACTGCTGCAGAAGTCCCTTTGGTCTGATTTGCAGTCGCATTCGATGAATTGAACTTCGTGAGACAGGTAGCTGGTTTGAGGAACAAACAGATTTAATTGAGGACGGCTGCACTGAAAACTCTAAACGGATGGGGTGATGGGACGGTGTTGGTGCGTATGCTGATGACATGCTGGAATAAATCAACAATGGGCTAATGCAGTTCTTTTATTAACATTTACAGTTAAGATAAAATTACGTAACAGGCAAATATGAATGGCACATAGTCGACATGCACTATGTGCTTAGTAATTATTCCTGAACGGCAGGTAGAAATTACACAGCACATCCTCCTTCTGACGCGGAGGCGTGGCTCATAGCTCTTTGGCATTGCCATCGCTGCCCGGGCTTTGGTTTTCGTTCTTACTGCTTATACTTCTCTTTAACCCCTTGCTTTTCTCTTCTGGCCCATCTGCCTACATATCCTTGTGTAGTCTGCCCTCACGAGAAATACATTATTGCTAATCGTGCAGATAGCTAAGCAGGTTTTCATCGATACCAACTAAAAACAGTCACTTCAAAGTCTTACCTGTGTTCCAGGTGTTGTTACAGGTGACCCAGGGGAGCTGGGATCTGAATGAGAACACCAGGTAGAAGATAGTCCAAGCTTCAACTATGACATAGGTGATTGTAGTGAGTGAAATTACCAGTTGTCCAAATCCGATTCCTTTAAGAAAGAAACAAGTTTATGTGGTTTTCAGAATGTTCTGTTTTTTAATTCATTTATAAGTATCAAACATGTTTCTCCTGTTTTCTGCACATTTTATTTTAATGCAAATCTGCTCACCTTTTGCCAGCGGACACAACTTGTTCCAGCAGGTGATAAATCCTTCCTGGGTGTACTGGCCCACTGAGATCTCCAGTAGGAACAGAGGAAGCCCAGTAAATATAACTAGCACGCCATATGGAACCAGAAAGGCACCTAGTGGTGAATAAAAGTCATATAAGCCCATGAAAATAACAAAGAAAATATTATTTCAGTGCATTGTACCAAAAACGACTTTTCAAATATTTACCTCCACCATTCTTGTAGCAGAGGTAAGGAAATCTCCACACGTTCCCAATGCCGATCACATTTCCAGCCACAACCAGAAGATATTCTCTTTTACTGGTCCACTGTCCTCGGCCTTCATCACTCTGAATCTCATTTTCTGTACTTTTCATCTCAGCTTCAAGGATGCTAACTGTCGTTTCGTTTATGTTACACTGCTCTGTGCGTCTCTTTCTGTATTCACTAACGGGACACTAGTCCGCCCTCAGCCTCATCATCTCGATGACAAAACCTGTTCCACGATTGAGTTCCCTCCCTTTCTGTCAATGGCCAGGGGTTGATTGAAATATTATCAATCATGCAAAAGCTTCAAAGCAACCATTTGTGCTCTGTGTGCATTTTGCTGATGCTTGAGAAAATTTGTAATGTCATGAAACTGAACTGAGTGGCAGGGGTAGAACGATATATTCAGTCTCAGGGATGCTCTAGAGATGGTTGAGCTCTACAGATTCCTCATGAAGGGATGTTTCTGAATATGTCAATGGCATCTAGATTGTTATCAAAAACTATTTTCAATCTTGATGGAGGCGTGAACTTTCAATGCATCCTTGTTTCTATTACTTTTTTTTATTTTAAGAGGCTGGACTTGATGAGTTTTTATTTTTTTTGTTGGAAAATAAAACTGTACAAAAATCATCTGTGCATTTATAAGTATGAAGGGAGGCTTTGGTCATTTTACACTGAAGTGGATCCTTCTGGGCTGAATACCTACCTCACCTGGTTTGTAGGAAGTCCAGGGAAATGTGTTTTCAGTGACGTTTTCATTACAATATTCTCTGTGCACTTTAATCATCATAGTTAATAATTCGTACATTCAAATTAACTTAGCCTCATATGAATAATTGCATAATTATTATATATAATTATCATTGTAGTTTGCAGTTGGATGTAGGCCATAGGAACCAGGTGTTGTCACAGGTGGCCCGGGGGAGCTGGGATCTGAACAAGAACACCAGGTATAAATGTATTTATATATATATATGGAGGCTTGCTGGCTGATGGAAATGCAAAAACCTTGAGAATAGCGCAGCCTCGAACCCAAGACCAAGATGAGTGTTTCACAAATGAGCCACAGGCCACAGCCTCATTTGTAGTGTAGTGAGCTGGGATAGCCTCCAGGGTAAACCCGAGGCCCGTATGTCAGATGAGACGATTGTAATTGTCTTAATGAATAATTACAATACTATCGCGAGGTGTGTTTGATTATATGTAGACCAAACAGTCTGCTGCCACCTAGTGGGTCCTGCTAGCAAATGCAAATGCATACCTAGATGGGTGGTATAGTGTGTGTTAGTTGTAAATTATTTTTAATCTGACTTTGCACGAAGTCGCCGCTATATGCAGTCAGGGTAAATGTAGTCATTGATCTTGAGGTGTTATTAGTCAACCAGGTACAGGATGAAGGAACCGCAACCGAGGTGATGTCCAAGCTGGTATGGGTCTGTCCTTCATATATTTGCCCATGCCTGAGGAAGGGGATATAGCAGTAGGTGTCTTTCCCAAGTACCCTCACTAGATGCCTGTCGCACCGACCAGGATTCAGGGTAATCCCTGAATCAGATTTGTTCAGATCTGTTCAGATTTAAGGTTGGTTCAAACCCGCGGTTTGTATGAGATGAGACACAACAGAAGTCATGACAACCCGACCATGAGGATGGAGACGTTTATATAACGGTTTATATAAACCCATGCTTCAGTGACGACGTTCAGCCTCATCATCCTCAGCCATACTCCGTCAACCTCAATCCACAAAACACACGTGGTTTAATACAGATTTGAAGAAAACCTTTATTAATCATCGGACATTGCAAATCTTGATCAGAGAGGTTATATGTCAGAAGTCATTGAGTCAAACATCTAAGTCTAGAACAATGCAGAGAAACAACCAGCGCTCATAGATTGATTGAACGGTACCAACGTTGGTTTCTTGATTTGACTCTACGTGTCTCACTAAGTTGTCGCTGCAGATGCCGTCAGTTCAACAGTCGTGTCCTCCTCTCCCATTTCTCTGATCTTCAAGGCTGGATCATCAGCAGGACGACAAAGAACGGACAAACGCTGGAACAAACCAGATAAGTTTTCAACACTACCACAATCATTATCAATCAATCAAGCATTAATACAGATAGAATATTAATAATATTAAATATACATAAAATAATAAAAACACTGGGGCGCCACCCTGGATTTAATGAGCAATATCCAAACCATAAATAAATATTAAAGCACAGCAAAGT
Organism: Brachionichthys hirsutus; assembly: GCF_040956055.1. Taxonomy (NCBI): domain Eukaryota; kingdom Metazoa; phylum Chordata; class Actinopteri; order Lophiiformes; family Brachionichthyidae; genus Brachionichthys; species Brachionichthys hirsutus. Next base: position 12,450,551 of record NC_090911.1, read on the forward strand.
TTATTAATTATAGTAACCCTGGTTAAAATCAATCATGCAAATGCATATTAATCATTACAAATGGCAATGTTTACCAATGTTATTTCAGTAAATATACATCTTAGTAATACTCGGGAGGTCCCGCCACCGTTTCTGAGAGAGCTGTTTGAGACTGTCCTGCAGCATCTGTTCACTATTTTGAACAAAGACTGCCACATATATTTCATATTAGTGTCAGGGAACTGCGTTAACTTGTGGAAAAAGGGTATAATATTTGTCCGGAAACAATTCTTTCCGCATTTTCTCAAAAACAAGACAATTCTGTTATAACATGTATTTTTTTTTTTTGCATGAATCCTGACCTGCCTGAAGGTTCCTGGTGTCAAACGCATCAGTCCAGCTGCCCATAGCGGTACCATGGCAACGGAGGAGAAGGTCATGGTCCATCCCAGTCCGTACGCCCAGTCAGGGTAGACGTAGTCACTGATCATGAGGTGTTTGTAATCAATCAGGTACGCGATGAAGGAACTCTGTGAAGAAGATATTTGGGGTTTGAAAAAAATACTTTTGGCATGAAGATTGATGCATTCTTTGTGGCAAATAGCACTAAAGATAAAAGGCATAGTCACGAATATGTCCTCCTGACAATAACAAAGATGCAGCACAAGAAGGCAATGTTCTTCACGGTGTTCCATTAGGTTCTGCGCTTGGGGCAATTTATTCACACTTTACAAGCACATTTTCTACAAGAAGTATCATTAAAAACACTTTGTGTACTTTTAATGTTATGCGGATGACACCCAATTATGTTGTGTTGAGTTGTGGAGTAGTTGTTTGGTCTCCCCAATGTACAGGTTGCTACATTTGGGTTTTCTGTTGAGGTGTCCATCCATTTCACTGCGTACAGCACAGTCCAAGAAAGGGCAGCGCCCTGCCTTTCTTGGACTGTGCTGACCAACTCACCCACACCGACCAGTATCTTCTTTTTGATTCTCACCACCCACTGCGGCATGCTAGCGGTCATCAGAACCCTGAAGCACCGGGCCCAAACATCCCCACCAGAGTGGAAGGAAAGGCCAAAGACCAGAAACACATCCAGAACGCTCTAAATACATGTGGCTAGCCAAACTGGGCATTTGTCAAGACTCACCAGTGACAAAAGAGGAATGACATATTTCCAGCACAGTCTGAAGAAAACAGGGGGTCCATGTCCAGTCATGTCCTCAATGATGTTAGAAACTCTTTCAGCACCTGAGGGTGGATATCGAAAAATACTGTTGTCTGGGATGGCTGTATGGGTGGATCAATTGATTAATCAGAGAATGTATTGATAGAACACCAAAATATGTATTAATTTAAATTGCAGGGCTTTAAAAGTATGTTCTATTGTTGGTAGCAGTACCACAGATACAATGTTAACATTGTAACGTTAAAACGTAATGTTGACGCTAGCAATGGAGGTGTACAGGGAAGGTCAGAAGGAGCTGCGTTGTGTCTTTGTAGATCTAGATTCTAGAGAAATCCTCTGACAGGGTGTCCAGAGAGGAACTGTGGTACTGCATGAGGTACTGTGGTACTGCATGAGGAATTCTAGAGTGGCAGAGAAGTATGTCAGAGTAGTTCAGGACATTTATGACAGTTGTATGACAGCAGTGAAGTGTGCAGTAGGAGTAACAGGGGGGTTTAGTGTCGAGGTGGGAGTGCACCAGGGATCAGATCTGAGCCCCTTTTTGTTTGACATAATTATGGATAGACTAACAGATGAGGTGAGACAGGAAGCTCCTTGGAAGATGATGTTTGCAGATCACGAGATCTGGAGTGAGAGCAGGGTACAGGAGACTTTAGAGAAGTGCAGGTCTACTCTAGAAAAGAGAGGAATAAAGGTGAGCAAGAGTAAAACAGAGTACATGTGTGTACATGAGAAGGTCCCAGGGGGAACAGTGAGGTTACAAGGAATAGACGGTAGAGACGGTAAAGAAGGGAGAGGACTTCAGGTACCTCGGGTCAACAGAGCAGAGTGATGGAGAGGATGTGGAAAGGTAGTGAAGAATCGTGTGCAGGCAGGCTGGAACGGGGGGAGGAAAGCATCAGGTGTGCTCTGTGATAGGACAAAGGGACAGGTCTACAAGACAGTGGTGAGGACAGCCATGATGGACGGCTTAGAGACAGTGGTGAGGACAGCCATGATGGACGGCTTAGAGACAGTGGCTCTGAGGAAAAGACAGGAGGCGGAGCTAGAAGTGGTGGAGATGAAGATGCTGAGGTTCTCCTTGGGAGGGACCAGGTTGGACAGGATTAGAAATGAGACAATAAGAGGGACAGTGAAGGTTAGGCGTTTTGGAGGGGACTCCTCCCGGGAACAGCCGAAAGAAAAAGAAGAAGAAACTTGGTATCCTAGCGGGTAAAAGTCATACAAAAGGAAAGGAAATACTGAAATACAGTACTTATTGATTCTAAGTAATACCAGTATGATAGTGCAGCACATTCAATAATACTGTAACTAATCACACCCACCAAATATCCAGCCCAAAGCCAAGCATTCACTCAGAATCATGACATTTGTACAGACTCTGGTCGCTCCGTAGAAGTCAATGAGTTGGTAGATGTAAATTCCTCCCTGAAGAAGAAAGATTTGAATAAGATGTAACTAAAAAGCGCTATTGAGAATGCATTTATTCATTTCAATGTTTCACAAAGAACATTTTATGAAAGTATCTTTATTCACCTCAGTAACCAAGGGAAGTTGTAGAAGAAAGATGGAGATGCAGCTGACGAGGACAAAGATCTCGCGCTTCACCGGTGCACGGAGGAACGTCGGAAACACGTCGCTCACTGAGGTGAAGATGCTCTCCACTGCGACAAACTGGGAATAGAATAAAATTAACAAATGTTTATTTCTCCACGTCCATCATTTATGATTGTGTAGCCAGCACATCACAGGGCCACACATAAACAGGCGCCAATCACACACACATTCACATCTATGGACAAATTGGAGTGATCAGTTCACCTAAGTTTCTGAGTTACCCACTGTGCCGACCCCCCATTTGTGAATGTGAGAAGTTTTTACATGAGTATCAACAGCCAGTAGAACCAGCATCAGGAAGAAGCAGACGGTCCAGAACTGTGGTAACGGCATCAGAGCCGCAGCCTGAGGGTAAGCGATGAAGGCCAAGCCCGGACCTGTAGAGGAAACGAGGACAGGCCTGATTCTGTTATACCGTAGAACTACTTACGTTCCTATCATTGCATTTGATGAAATCTTTGAATTCACTTTACCTGACTCAGTCACAGTATCGACAGTCACACCCTGTTCCCGAGCCATGAATCCCAGAACAGAGAAGACGACAAATCCAGCGACAAAACTGGTTCCACTGTTCAGCAGGCAGATCCAGAGACAGTCCCTGGAGGTCACAGATTTAAGCAACTTATTCTATAACATATGATCAAATTCTTCAATAGCCAATATCAAATTTCCTGTCTTATATTTACTTGTAGCAGTTGTTGTTGTAGTCGTTGTAGCTGCCCAGGACATTTAGCATTCCTCCTGCAAGACTGTAGGAGAAATGTATTTGGGATCCTGCCTCTATCCAGACCTGTGAAATATTCAAATGCGTGTTAAATACTGAAATATCAGTCTGACTTTAACTTGCAGTACAAAATTCTTGAACTCTTCAAAAAAGCTTGAATAAGATGGTGGAGGATTTTATGCAAGAGCTCCGAACCCAACACAAATAATCAAACCAAGGCCTCAATATGCTGAATAACATGAAATGCAAGTTAACCATGTTTTATCTGCACATATCGTTCACTTGTAGACTTTTGACATTTATACATTTAAATTATGTTCCTCGTCAGCAACGGTCAAGAAATGCAAAAACATTGAAACAAATCTTCTTCTGCTCTTTGTAGAGGACGGTCTTGCTTCTATCTGCTCCTGCGCCCGTCTGCCTGCCTGCAGAGATCTCGGTCTCGGTCTCGGTCTCGGTCTCGTCTCGTCTGTCTCCTGACTTTCTTGGACACGCTGCCTGCTGCGCTCATGTCAACTAAAATCATGGACTTGATTAGTTGGTCTCTTAGTGAGATTGATCATATTTTTTCATCATCTTCCCTTCCCCCTCTGAGAGATTGCTGCGGCCCGATGCTCACTCATCGAACATAATTTTGTTGTCGTACCATACATGTACTGTCAATGACAATAAAGTCTATTCTATTCTATTTCAAGTAAACGACCCACCTGGAGGTCAGCCAGGCGGTTTATGTCCGGGTACAGGTAGTAGTAGATCCCTTCTGAAGCTCCAGGTAGAGTCACGCCTCTGATGAGGAGGATGAGGAGCATCACGTAGGGGAACGTGGCTGTGAAATATGCTGCCTAAAATGAAGAGTACTTTATTGAAAACACAGTAAAAACAAAAAATATGCGATCCACGAAATAATAATCTATGTTTATATAAAGTATGGAAAAGCAAGGAAAAAGGATGGGATGTGTGAAGAAATATTTTGTCCAGAAAATGTCCTGTCCCTTTTTGAAACATAAAATTCACACTTTCTAAAGGTATAGTGATACAAGAAAAGTGCTTTGAGGCATTTTGAGCATTGCATGCGAACAGCTGAATATTTACCACCAGCACGAGGGCCTGGCGGTAAATAAAACAAGCTTCATTGGAGAAAGTTGAACAAACTTGAACTTGATGGTTCAATGTCGTGTGAAGTTTAATCGCAAATGCAAATTACCAGGGAGGGTAAAAGCATCTTTGTCTTGTTCCAGCAGCATCTATTCCATGAGTCAGTGTTTCCTCTACAAATACTGCTCTTGTGCCAATTTCCATGAGCGTTATGGTCTTTATAGTCTGCATTTATACGCATTTATAGTCATTGAGAATTTGTTCAACAATGCAGCTCATACAGACTGAAATGTCTAGAACTTGAAATGGAAAGCAATTCTGTAATATGCACTACAAATAAATATAGATTCTAAGTCTTTGCACAGGACCTTTCCCGAGGACTTGACTCCTTTCCAGATGCTGAAGTAGCAGAACACCCAGCAGGCCAGGAGACACAAGGCCAGCTCCCACCGGACGCCGCCCAGCTCCTCGATGCCTCCGGACATGCCCAGCATCCTCCGTCTGACCAGAGGCAGGTTCAACAGGTAAAGAAGAAGTTTTATTTTAGCACATATCAATAATTTTCAATAATATAACAATGCTGTTGAGGATTTTCACGATGTGAATGGACATTTCTTTTTACATTTTGCAGTGTTTTTGACACATTTAGAATAAATCATAAATTATATTACATATTTAAACAGTTTGCTTTCAGGAATGTCATTAAATTTATCTTTGAATCAACTACAGGGGCTCGGCGATTTACGACCACAATTGGTTCCAAGACTTTTGTCGTCAGCTGACTGAGCCATAAGCCGGCCGTATTCAATTACCGTAAATATATTATGCTGCATGATGTTTCTGTAAATGAAGACTATTTCCTCTTGGCAGACATCGTGGGTGAGCCTCAGAAACTGTCATACACTCGTTTTGTCCACTCGCTTTCCAGTATGTGGTAAAAACACCTTGTGAACAGCAGACGAGCGGGTACGTAAAGTCGAGATGTAAGCCGTATGGGTCGTAAGTCGATGGCCACCCGTATGAGAAAAGAACCAGACCAAGTGAAGTCCAGAAATGTCTCCTGAAGTAACATGAAACTCTTGAAGTCCATCATGGGTGATGAGAAGAAACAGAAGTTGGACTCACTCCCAGAACTCGGCGGCTGCAGAAGTCCCTTTGGTCTGATTTGAAGTCACGTTAGATGAATTAAACGTCTGAAGATCAAGGCAGTCGGCTGGTTTGAGGAACAAACAGGTTTCAGAGAGTATTAGTTGCATTTCAGGTGCTATAATGTAGGGTGATCACATCAATCATTTTAAACTATTTATATTTTAGAATTACGTAGACTTAACTATTTCTGTTTTATATTTATAGAACTGAGAATCCACTAGTATAGTTCAGACGTCTGAGAGAACTACAGGGGACAAATTGATGAACACGCCTTTTCATTTCAAACACATCTGAAGGCAGCTCATATGGTAAGCTCTCAAACCAAAACTCCTCAAAGTCCACATTTAAAAAGAAAAATCACCAATGTGTTTTTGTCAACGGCTAATACAACTGATTATGGAGGTAAACTCCTTTACCTTTTTTCAAAGATCAACCAAATTAAAGTATTCTCTTAAGAGCCTTACCTGTGTTCCAGGTGTTGTTGCAGGTGACCCAGGGGAGCTGGGATCTGAATGAGAACACCAGGTAGAAGAGAGCCCAGGCTTCGATTAAGATGTAGGTGTTCCCATAGAATAAAATTAGCATTTGTCCAACTCCAATTCCTGTAATAGAACATAAATCATGATTAGAATGATTTGCAGAATTTGTGTTTTGGACTCGTATAATTATTTGGCTTTTATACTAATTTTCTGCCCATTTTTATTTAACTTTGCTCTACTCACCTTTTCCCAGCGGACACAACTTTCTCCAGCAGGTGATGAATCCTTCCTGGGTGTACTGACCCACTGAGATCTCCAGTAGGAACAGAGGAAGCCCAATAAATACAGCAAACAGGCCATATGGAACCAGAAAGGCACCTACGAGTTGTTAAAAGTAGTACAGACATGTACAACCATTGAGGTTAGAAGAAGAGTAAAACTCTTGAGTTTTATTATTTTCAGTGCATTGTACCAAAACCGACTTTACAAATGTTTACCTCCACCATTCTTGTAACACAGGTAAGGAAATCTCCACACGTTCCCCAAGCCGACGACATTCCCTGCAACAACCAGAAGATATTCTCTTTTACTGGCCCACTGTCCTCGGTCTACATCTCTCCTCTGTGCTTCAGTATTCATTCTTCGTCTGTTCATCTCAGCTTCCAGGATGTTCACTGTTTCTGTTATAAATACAGAATATTGCAAACTGGCGATGGCTTGTTGTGCTGTCTTTTCCGAATGTGGCAATATTTTGCCCCGGACTTTTAATATAAAACCAGTTCCATTCCCTCTCTAGCAGTGGCCAGGGTTTTTAGAAATGAGTCACCAATTCTTACAATGTTTGAAGGTGATCAGGACAAAGGGTTATCTCAAGACACTATCCATGTGGAGCAGGAAAGACCTGCTCTTTTTGAACTTTTCCCCAGCCATCTGCCTTGGTTGGTTAGTTAGAGAGAGCGTGAGAGTAAGAGAGAGAATGAATTGGATCCTGATAACAGATAACCCCCTGGTTCTTGACAGTGGTGCTGGTGGACAAGGTGACCCCATTTAGGTCAACTAAATCACTATAACAAACATTTCTTAAATGTTTTGGGCCATGAACCATTACTTCAGTTTTATTTAAACTTAGTAGCAGAAGGTTCTTGATCATCTAGGATTCAATGTTCTTAATGTATGTTTTCTAAGTGGTTGTATTCTCTGGCTGAACTGACGGGTTTAGCTGTGTGTCATCTGCATAGCAATGCAAATTCTTTCAACAACATTTCTCCACTCAACAAAATCAGAAATACGAAATTGACAGTATACGCACAGTGCATTAATAGAAATAGAAAACAATAATATACGTATATATATATATTTTAAAGCAATCGAAATGATCATTACACATGTACAAGTACAGTACTAGGTAATGAAATGCAGTTTAGCATCTAACCAGGAGTGCAGAACAGAAATGTACAAATGTTTTACAGTTGTTGAGTACACAGTTTTGGTGCTATGAACATTCTTTATAGCTATTACTACAAGTTGTACTTAAACTCATTCTCGGAGTGAGTTTAGTTTCAAGAGCAGATCCCAAATACTGGGATGGTGTCCTAGCTCATGCTAATGAACAGGAGTGTTCACTTCCGGCCTGTTTCAATAACAACACGCTCGGGAGGGCGCGTCGGGATGACGTCATGGTGAACCACATCGACAGCAGCGGGAGGGGCGAGGTGGCCAGCTGCTGATCTACCGGTGTCATGGCGTCCTAACAGGAGGGGGAAGCGACTGAGAGGAAAACAAGGATTATTTTTTTTAATCGCCCTTCCCAGATTTGAGATTAGGAAAGAGGGGGTGCGGCTCCCCTTTTCGCCCCTGCCGGCTGTTTGCGGGATTCGGAATATCTTTTCATTTTATTGGTGAATTTCCATTCGAAACCGTGGAAGATGGCCGACCCGGCGGAGTGCACCATCAAAGTGATGTGTCGTTTTAGGCCACTGAACAACTCCGAGGTTGTCAGAGGAGACAGATTCATTCCCAAATTCCAAGGGGACGAGACTGTTATTATCGGGGTGAGTTATTTGGTGTCGCTACAAATTTAATGCAGTCCTTTAGCACGGTCAGCAAGTCGCCATTTTTGATTGTCTCGTAGCGGTTAGCGTGTTAGCTAACGTTAGCTTGGCTCGACCTGTTCACCGTCGTGAGTCCTGGTTCCACCAAATTACACATTAAAGAGGCGTTTGTTATTCAAGCTCCAATTCTTGTGCAGTTAGCAGAAAAAAATTCGCAAGTGGGGGGGAAACAATGGAAGTCGTAGTGATATGTTTATTCGCGGTTGCGCTGTCATCGCTAGCGAGCTGTCATTCAACAAAGCCAAACATCGGCTAGCATTAGCTTTAGCCTGCCAGTCCTCCTGTGATGCGCGCTACGTTATCGTTACAGCATTAATTCGTTCGTGTCCGTTTTTCTGTCCCGGTAACTCTTTGAACGATCACCAGTTTGCGTCAGCGTTAAGCATAAAATGGCTTTGAGTTAGCGGTGGCTAATGCTAACCGCGTTTAATAGCTGGCTAGGCCATCTGGTAGTAGACAGATTAGCCGGCCTCGGCTCTGTCAATACTGCTGTCTGATTTAAATAAACCGTTTTTGGCTGGTTCCTTAACTAAGCATGTGATGCTCAAGAGTCGTTATTTTAAAAGTGAGAATTGTTTATATGAGGTAATAATACAGATAATAATAATGATACAATACCCGAGTAACGTCAAAATAAATTGCAGTGGATCAAATTTGAAATGCAACCCATTGTCTTAAACTTTTTACTTCCAGGGTTAAACTAATTCCAGCATGCGATTGACTATCTATTCTTCTCACTTTGGATCCATATCAGAACTTATTGATCGTGTCACTGGAACTTCACTGTCTTTTCTTTCTTAAAATCAGGCGAAAGTTGATTCAAATCACTTCAGAGGCAAAACACATTCCCCATTTCTATGAAACAATATTCCCATACTGTACTATAAAACTATATTAATATAAAAGCTACCCTCGTATATGGAATAAAATTGGTTTAATTATTAATGCAATCAAGAAAAAGTAAATATTTCATCCAAGGCAGTTTGTGTGTAAAGACATCTAAGTGAATCAGAACCAGTTTAGCAACAGTTGGTCTTGGTCCGTTACAGATGAAGATTTCCTTAAGGAGAAAGTGTATTTAAAAGCAGTGGCATATCATGTTAGAAAAATAAATCCTGGTTAAACATTAGGTTTTAACACAAACTCGTCTTTGTGGACTTTGGTGTCTGATTTTAGTTAACAAGGCAATGAAAGCCGATCTTGGATGCTGGTCATGAGTTGAAATGTTCTGCCGATGAATTCATTCATTCATCGGGTGATGGCAATCTTTGAAAGTTGGATCTGATGCCTCTGAACATTTGGTTTGGGTTTGAAGATGTTTCCTGTCCCATTGAAAAGTTCAATGGAGTTCCAACTGGCCGATGCGGATATTTAAATCCTTCTAAGGTCGCTGACACATATTAGTACATCCTCGTTCGGACTGAGCTTCTAATTTACTTGCTGGTAGAACAACTGGAGTCTTACATTTCTCACCCGTAGAAGAGAGAAGAGAAGAGTAGCTGTGGTGACTTATTGAATTGTTTGTGCTGATACTGACCTCAGGCTTTTCAGCAATGCCACACATGTGGTGCCCGTAGGCCCGACGCGGACCAGCCCAGTTCAGAGTGCCGAAATACCAGGACACAAGTGTTGCAAGCCAGAACTCGATAGTGGGAAGTGCGTTTACCGCGTCCGTGAGCTGCAACGCGGGCACCCTGGGTATTCGCCTGGTGGTCGTCTCCAGTTGTTAGACCCATCGGATCAGGCATCGGATCAGGCATTGGACTGGACAATCTCTTTGGGTGGGATGGGTAATTGTGCTTTGGTTTTATCAGATGCTCTTGTCCGAGGTGACGATTAGATGACGTTTGTGTCCGTTTTGAGGGAATCTAGGGTGATGAAGATCTATAAGGACTGATGCCTCACCAGCTTTGCCTGCCCAGTGACTCTGGGTCATTGATTCCACACACTATAGATGTTCAATAATTACTGTTTTCTTTCCGTGTGTTCTCATATTAAAATCTCCAGGCTGAAGATGAGTCCTTGCCAGGCCCATTCTGTTTTTCTAAAAGCTAGTAATGTGATATTAATGGGACAAAAGAAGGCGGTTCATTGTTTAACCGGTGTTCATGAATGCTGATTTTCTTCCTTTTGTCTTTATTATTATTTTTAATGAGCGTAAAATCAAACGAGCCTCCGGACCACTGGCTATCTTTTGAGGTGCATCAGTTTCCGATCGTAACGTGAACATAATACGTTAGTGGGAAAGTCGGAAAGCACAGCCTGACTCTGGTCTCGTTGTGAGTAGTTTGAGCCGAATTGTAACGCAGAGGCTGATAAACTGTCGTGTGGACTTTCCAGTCAACAGAACATGATCCCGCGGATCGTGCTGTCAAAATGCAGTTGGACTCGTACCGTAGCGGTTTCTCAAAAGCGAATGAAAGGCAAATTGGTGCCGGTGGCTGTTTGACAATTAAGTGATTAGTTAAAGCTTACCACGCATCCAGATGGATTCCAGTGCCGCGTGCTACAAGAGCTCTGTAGATGCTGCTCAGCGCCGTAGCACTGCATGCTTTCCTGGACAAAGATATTCCTGCTAATTAGTCCTGAAGCAAGTCATCCCACGGCGACGCTTGTAGCGGCTAAACGGTAACGACTCTGCTCTTCTGCGCCGTCGGCCTGGCTGGCCTGATGCTCGACTCGGAGCTCCAGCCGGCATTAATTGCCAGGATGTGGATAAACTGCTTCTAATGTAACCCTCTATCAGAGGGGATTAAGAGCCAAATTGAAAATATCTCATCTTTAGTTGTCCAATTTCCAGCACTTGCCGTATTTAGTAATTTAGTAGTTTTATATACGTTTGAATTTAAATGAGAAATCCCTCTTTTTTTCCCAGTGAGATATAAAATGAGATTTTATTTGGCTGGCCTGCTTGTTTCTCATGAATAGCGCTGTCTTATTCTTAAACATGAAGCACCAGAGCTGAAACCCCGCCCTTCTGGCTGGGGGGGGGGGGGGGGGGGGGGAGTAATCTTGGACCGCAAACCTCCAAAGAGAGCGCCATCCCGGTCGTAGCCTCGGATGAATTATCCTGATGTTGACTGGTTGAACTCGGGTATTGATTGTCTGTCAGACAGAGGGACGACCGGGATGTCCGTGTTGGACAAACGGTCCGGTGGCTAATCATCTGACTGATTTCTCTTCTCACAGGGCAAACCGTACATGTACGACAAAGTGTTTCCGACAAGCACAACACAGGAGCAGGTGTACAACGCCTGCGCCCAGAGGATTGTCAAAGGTGAGGCCTCGTTTTACGTCTTTACAGGCACGAGTACAACAACGATCGTTCTCTCCGATTGATTGTAGATGTTCTGGAGGGATACAATGGAACGATCTTTGCCTATGGGCAGACGTCGTCTGGGAAAACCCACACCATGGAGGTAAGACGGGCGCCTCGGAGCGGCTGGTCGTTTCCCGTTGAGGTGGCATCGCTGCTTTAATCTGCTCTGTGCCTGCAGGGGAATCTTCATGACACGGACGCGATGGGCATCATCCCCAGGATAGTGCAAGACATCTTCAACTACATCTACTCCATGGATGAGAACCTGGAGTTCCACATCAAAGTACGTAGCGCTGCGTGTATCGCATTAAAGCGCACGGTAAATAATTGGGTTGTTTTTGCTGCAAACGTTAAGTCGATTACGTAAAGACTTAAACGCCTCCTTTGAAATCCTTTTCTCCGTACCTCACTGATTAGTGTTCATAATGATTCAGAAGAATTCCTCCACCTCTTTTAAATTGCTGCCCAACCGCTTAATGGTTTTTGCTGCGTGTGTTTTAATGAGCCGCTTTCACAGCTCGATTACTGACGACGTTCTTCCCTTCGCAGGTTTCCTATTTTGAAATTTACTTGGACAAGATCCGGGACCTTCTGGATGGTAAGCTGCTGTTCTATGCTAGCGAACGCTGGATGTTGGGTTACGGCTGACGAGGAAACGGACGAGATAGAGGTGTTAAAGTTTAATTAAAGTGTTAATAGTTGAACAGACAGAACTTACAGCGGAGGCATTATAGTTGTGAATGATTTATTTTATATCCAGTACAAATGTCGACTCCGCCCATCGTCTGGGCGGTATTTAGAGAAATGGCCGCTCCCATCGATTAGCCGCTGCTAACGATGTCCGTGACGTCTGTTCGGTTCGTCCCGCCGTTACCGCATCAGTGTAGAAACGCAAACTCGCGGAGCGACGCTTGTCCAGGAGCTTCAGCAAGCGGCGCTTCACCCCGACTGACCCCCCCCTCTGCTCCTCCCCAGTGTCAAAGACCAACCTGTCGGTGCATGAAGACAAAAACCGAGTGCCCTATGTCAAGGTGGGGACGGACACGACCTCTCTTGTGGAGGCCGACGGCCTCGCCTGATATTCTGCTCTTCTCCCTTAAGGGTTGCACTGAGCGATTCGTTTGCAGCCCGGATGAAGTCATGGATACGATCGATGAAGGCAAATCGAACAGACACGTGGCGGTTACAAGTAAGGCTCCAGCCCGTTCGCCGCTCGCCGCCCGCCCGCGTGACGAACGTCTGCGACTGTTTCTGACTTCGGCGCTATCCCCCCCCCAGACATGAACGAGCACAGCTCCAGGAGTCACAGCATCTTCCTGATTAATGTCAAACAGGAAAACACGCAGACGGAGCAGAAGCTCAGCGGCAAACTCTACCTGGTGGATCTGGCTGGCAGCGAGAAGGTGAGCGGGAGTCGCCGGACCCCCGTGTTCTCCGGCGCCGGAACGCCGGGCTGACTTTAAAGCCGTCTCTTCATTTCCAGGTCAGTAAAACCGGAGCAGAAGGCGCCGTGCTGGACGAGGCCAAGAACATCAACAAGTCCCTGTCGTCCCTGGGAAACGTCATCTCGGCTCTGGCCGAAGGAACGGTCAGCGGCCGGCCTGGAGATCCGCGCCGCGGTTTAGTAAACCGGCGGGGCTTCGTTTTATCTGTAGTCTCGTACCGACCCGGTCTCGGCCCTGTCCCTCCACGCCGTCCTCGACCTGAAGGTCGTGGTGTTTACCGGTGGGGAACCATCCTTCATGTTTCCTCTTCATCTCTGTTTCCCACCAGGCCTACATCCCCTACCGGGACAGCAAGATGACCCGCATCCTTCAGGACTCGCTGGGCGGCAACTGTCGTACCACCATCGTCATCTGCTGCTCGCCCTCCTCCTATAACGAGACCGAAACCAAAACCACCCTCCTGTTCGGACAAAGGTCGGCCGGCCAGCGGGCCACGAGCACGCCGTTCTGCTCCGTCGACGGCGTGTTTCATCCAGTAAAATGTGTTTAACGTTCTTCGTCCAGAGCCAAGACCATCAAGAACACCGTCTGCGTGAACATCGAGCTCACGGCGGAGCAGTGGAAGCAGAAGTATGAGCGGGAGAAGGAGAAGAACAAGACCCTGAGGAACACCGTCACCTGGCTGGAGAACGAGCTGAACCGCTGGAGGAACGGTGAGAACCTTTTATTCCGTTTGTTCTGCGTTCATCCGTCCAGTGGAGCGGGTCGAGTTGAGTTCTGGTTAAGGTTGGCGCCGGACGTAAACCGTTCACATCGTGTGAATCCAGCTCTTGATCATCTGCTCCTCCAGGCGAGAGCGTTCCGGTGGAGGAGCAGTTCGACAAGGAGAAGGCCAAAGCCGAGGTGCTCGCCCTCGACAACATCCTGAACGACAAGCCGGCCTCCACGCCCAACGTTCCCGGCGTTCGCCTCACCGACGTGGAGAAGGACAAGTGTGAGGCGGAGCTCGCCAAGCTGTACAAGCAGCTGGATGACAAGGTGGGCCGGCGTTCCCGACGGGGCTGGGAACGCCGCGTAGGCTTTATTATATTCACCGTTTAAAACATCAAGCAGGAAGCTGATTATACAATAAACAAACGACGCTTAGAGCGGCTGCATGTCAAAGCTGGATGTATAAAAAGTAAAAAGAAACTAACAAAGTTAGACGGAATTCCGGGATCCAATCCTGCAGCGTTCCTGCTCCGTGTGCAGACCCGGCGGCGTTCCTGCTCCGTGTGCAGACCCGGCGGCGTTCCTGCTCCGCATTCCTGCTCCGCGTGCAGACCCGGCGGCGTTCCTGCTCCGCGTGCAGACCCGGCAGCGTTCCTGCTCCGCGTGCAGACCCGGCGGCGTTCCTGCTCCGTGTGCAGACCCGGCGGCGTTCCTGCTCCGCGTGCAGACCCGGCGGCGTTCCTGCTCCGCGTGCAGACCCGTCGGCGTTCCTGCTCCGCGTGCAGACCCGGCGGCGTTCCTGCTCCGCGTGCGGACCCGGCAGCGTGCCTGCTGCGCGTGCAGACCCGGCAGCGGTTTCGCATTCTGTCTTCAAAGTGCTGCAACAGGCTGCTGATACTGACTTAAGTTCATCGTTGTCTTCATCTTCATCGTGCAGGACGAGGAGATCAACCAGCAGAGCCAGCTGGCCGAGAAGCTGAAGCAGCAGATGTTGGACCAGGATGAGGTGAGTGGCGGCCTCGGCGATCCCAACCGGCGCCGAGCCTCGACGTCTGAGGTCGGACGTTTCTCCTGCAGCTTCTGGCCTCCTCGCGCCGCGACCACGACAACCTGCAGGCGGAGCTGAACCGCCTGCAGGCCGAGAACGAGGCTTCGAAGGACGAGGTGAAGGAGGTGCTCCAGGCTCTGGAGGAGCTGGCGGTGAACTACGACCAGAAGAGCCAGGAGGTGGAGGACAAGACCAAGGAGTTCGAGGCCATCAGCGATGAGCTCAACCAGAAATCGGTGAGCGGGGCGGGGGCTGTCGTCGGGCGAGAGAACCTGTCCCGCTTTCAGTCGTCGTTCATTCAGTCGTCTTCGTCTTCGTCTTCGTCCGTCCTCAGTCCGTCCTGTCGTCTCTGGACTCGGAGCTCCAGAAGCTGAAGGAGATGTCGAACCACCAGAAGAAGAGGGTGACGGAGATGATGTCATCACTGCTCAAAGACCTCGCCGAGATCGGCATCGCCGTGGGCAGCAACGACATCAAGGTGGAGGCAGACGACGCCCCCCGGTGGTCAGCCGGGGTATTTATCTCAGGTCTCTTGACACCCGGGTTTTCCTCTTCCCCTCCTCTTCCTCTCACGCCTTCCCAGCAGCACGAGGGCGGCAGCGGCATGATAGACGAAGAGTTCACGGTGGCCCGGCTCTACATCAGCAAGATGAAGTCGGAGGTGAAGACGATGGCCAAGCGCTGCAAGCAGCTGGAGAGCAGCCAGTCGGAGAGCAACAAGAAGATGGACGAGAACGAGAAGGAGCTGGCCGCCTGCCAGCTTCGCATCTCGCAGGTAGAGGAGGCGCCGAGCGCCGGTCGTCCCTCGTCTCGGGGGGGTCGGCAAACGGAAACGAGTCTGCGTTTCCTCCTGTGTCTGCAGCACGAGGCCAAAATCAAGTCCCTGACCGAGTACCTGCAGAACATCGAGCACAAGAAGAGGCAGCTGGAGGAGAACGTGGACGCTCTGAACGAAGAGCTCGTCAAGCTGAGCGCTCAGGGTGTGTTCCGGGTTCAAGGGCGGGGCCGGAGGCGGCGGGCGGAGGATGAAGCTTTGTTTTTTATTCCAGAGAAAGTCCACGCTATGGAGAAGGAGAGCGAGATCCAGACGGCCAATGAAGTGAAGGTGCTTCATCCCACACAGAAATCAGCTCAGAGTCTCTGACGGGCGTGAGTGAAGGCAATCCCAACACGCGTTCTCTTCCTGTTCCCGTTCCCGTTCCCGTTCAGGAAGCGGTGGAGAAGCAGATCCACTCCCACCGAGACGCTCATCAGAAGCAGATCAGCAGCCTGAGGGACGAGCTGGACAGCAAGGAGAAGCTCATCACGGAGCTGCAGGAGTGAGAGACGCGCTCCGGTGACGCTCCGGTGACGATCCGGCGCTCGCCGCCGGAGAGGAGCTTTAACGCGATGCCGTTTCCCCCTCCAGCCTCAACCAGAAGATCATGCTGGAGCAGGAGAGGCTCCGGGCGGAGCACGAGAAGCTCAAGTCCACGGATCAGGACAAAAGCCGCAAGCTGCACGAGCTGACGTGAGTTCCACGCCGGTTCCACGCCGGTTCCACGATGAAGAGCTCCGCGGTAGTTTACGTTGGAACCCTCGCTGTTTTTCAGGGTGATGCAGGACAGGAGGGAGCAGGCCAGGCAGGACCTGAAGGGCCTGGAGGAGACTGTGGTGAGTCCGGTTCACGGGTAGAACCCGTCCTGGGACCCGTGTTCCCCTCCGCTCGATTCTAACGCCCCCGTTTGGGTTCTCCGTTCCAGGCCAAGGAGCTGCAGACCTTGCACAACCTGAGGAAGCTCTTCGTGCAGGACTTGGCCACCAGAGTGAAGAAGGTGATCCGCGATCGTTTGCTTCTGTCTGTTCCGTTGCTCCGAGACGCAACCCGGTCCAGACGGTTCACGCCGGTCTCCTGGCTTCCTTCGCAGAGCGCCGAGATGGACTCGGACGACACCGGCGGCAGCGCCGCGCAGAAACAGAAGATCTCCTTTCTGGAAAACAACCTTGAGCAGCTCACCAAAGTCCACAAGCAGGTACGGCGTTCAGAAAGCGCCGCTCCGTGTCTGTCCCGTGTGGAGGGCATGGCCTAACGGGGCGCCCCCTGTCCCGCAGTTGGTGCGGGACAACGCAGACCTGCGCTGTGAGCTTCCGAAACTGGAGAAGCGTCTCCGCGCGACGGCCGAGCGGGTCAAAGCTCTGGAATCTGCGCTGAAGGAGGCCAAGGAGAACGCCGCCCGCGACCGCAAGCGCTACCAGCAGGAGGTGGACCGCATCAAGGAGGCCGTCAGGGCCAAGAACATGGCCAGGCGGGGGCACTCGGCCCAGATCGGTCAGTGGGGGGGTTAGCTCTCAGCTCGGAGCGCTTTCACATGTCCAAAGGCCTCACGCTGGTCGTTGTCCCCCTCCCCCCCCCCAGCCAAGCCAATCCGGCCCGGGCAGCAGCCGGTCGCGTCCCCCACCCACCCCAACATCAACCGCAGCGGCGGGGGCTTCTACCAGAACAGCCAGACGGTGTCCATCAGGGGCGGCGGCAGCAGCAGCAAGACGGAGAAGAAGTGAGAGAGGAAGTGATGCGGCAGCGTGGAAACGCAAGCTCCGCCCCTTTTACCTGCTGTGGCGTTTGTCTGACGGTTACAGAACAATGTCCACGAAACGGCTTTTCTCTTTTTCCTCTGCAGCTGAGGAGCAGCGGGACGAAAGGACGACACCACAGAAGAAGCCGACCTCGCCCCCCCCCCCCCCCCCCGACAACCCGTCATTCCACGACAGCAAACCGGCTCCGTGTCGCCTCCGAGGAGTTTCTGAATTATAAATATATATATATAAATATTCCTGACGTGTACAGCTGCGACCCCCCCCCCCCCCCCCCCCCCCCAACTCCCATCACGGCTTATCTCTCCTCTTACTGGATATAATAAAAGATCGGCGCTGTAACCCGAACCAAACGCTCTGGGGCGCGGCCTCCGCTGCACCAAACCACGCCCCCCCCCCAAACGCTCCAGATGGTGTTCGGCCCCGCCCACAGCCCGCCGTCATCGTCGTGCGAGTCGTTCTGCTCCGGGCCGAGCCGAACGTAAGGCAGCCGGATCCGGAAAAACGCGTCGTCTAAAACGATGAAGACCAAAAAATCAATAAAAAGCCGAAACCGTTGAAGCTGCCGTCCGACCGCTGCACCTGGCGGGGGCGGCCTCCGACCGCTGCACCTGGCGGGGGCGGCCTCCGACCGCCGCACCTGGCGGGGGCGGCGTCTAACCGCACGTTTCTCCGGATAGATTCTCGTAAAGAAGTAAAACTAGTCGACTGAGGCGGCGTTGAGCGTGTACGGATGTAAACCGGGCGCTAGTGGAGACGGGTTAAAATAAAACGAGCCGTGCAGCGGCGGACGAGAACCTGTGCAGGCCGACGGTTTCCATCGGTGACGTCATTGGGAGGAAAGCGTTCATGTTGATGCAACCGACGTCCCCCTTTCTTTAGCTCCGCCTATGCTCGATCGCTAAATGTGTTTTTACTTCTCGGTGATTAATTATGCTGTTAATGGACGCTATTTATATCAGTCTGCGATGACCCGGCGGGCGCGGCGGATCCTCCCGCGTCACGCTTCCTGTTTGTTTCTGTCCTCTCCTTTGTCGTTTCTCAGAGATGTAGGAGCTGCAAACCTCCCTGTGGTTGTACGTTTGCAGGAAGCGACGCGCTGGGTTTGATGTACTGTATCTGTTCCATAGACGCATGTTTGAAGGCGGGGTCAGCCAGTCGGGGGCGGGGCTAAAATTGCACAACAATCGTCTGTCGTTTTGTGGAGGAAGTTTTAATTTAACCAGTCGGCAGCGTAGGATTTGTTTTGTTGTCTTTTAGTGTCTTTACTTCCACAGCTTTTCTTTTGTTAGTTTTTAACCCTGTGATGAAGCCCCCCCCCTCCCGTGCTCCGTGCTGCAGCCCCCCCCCCTGCGTTGGTAAAGAGCTTGTCGTGATTGTAACCCCGGCAACACTAACATCTTGTGCAATATACTGTAAAATACACTGAATGTCAGCCAGCGGGCCGGAATGAAGGCGTCTCGGTGCTGCAGCCCCCCCCCCTGTGCTGCGTGCTGCAGGCCCCCCCCCCCCCCTGAAGATACAGTATCTGTCGCTACTAACCTGAGCAGCGGAGTGTGTTTAACCTGATTCCCGCTATTCAGAACTTAAAGCAACAAAAATATGACTGCAGAACGCACTCCGGATCGGGGGGGGGGTTCCCGACTGGAAGAGACGTTATTCCCAAAGCTCTGGAAGTGCACGTGCACGTCCCTCCAGCTGCAGGAGGACAGTCTCCCTGGTGTCTAGCAGGACGCTTCTAGATGCGTTAAGATTGCAGCAGGACCTCAAGATGTTTGACCTTTGACCTTCCACCAAAGCTGGATGTTAAATGGAGGAAAAATAGTGGAGTAGAAAAGAGCAGAGAATATTTGTGGTGTTCACGTGAAATGGATTTTGCATTAATTCTAAATAAAAAAGAAGTATAGCCACTTTTTTTATTACTGTGTAATAGTGGGTCAATTTGAGGATCCGTCGGTGGACGAGGTGCCGGATCATTCTTGGAGAACTGGGGCGGAGACGTGGGCGGAGACGGGAGATCGCAGCTTTGGATTGATTGCATGATGTAAATGTATGTGTGATTAAATAATGAGGAAACGCCAACCTGTCCGTCGTCACTGGGTCTGATTAGCGAGTCCTGGTTCTGTACGAGTTACACCAACTCATGGAGTCGGGGCTTGTTAGGCTACATGTCGCTGATCCCAAAATGTTCCAGAATGTGTGCCTCTTGATGACGTCATCCTCTGGGGCACGGAGTCGCGATCACTCAACAGGATTTGGGTTGTTGGGGGGGTTTAGAACCATGCTCCCTCAACCGTGGAGTTCCTGCTGACGTCATTTTCTCCGCAAACCTCGTGTTCGTTTACTGGAGGATCACAGGGCGTGTCTGAGTAGGCAGTATATTCATGTCGATGCGCAAGTATTTTTGTGTGAAAAAGAATATAGTTGCGCTATTTTATTTTTTTACGGAATTTTTTATGAGGTCTAAACTGAGGTAGACTGAAGTAACAGAGTGGGAACTTAATGGAAACCCGTTTATCTCTTAATTTTTCCTGTGATCTGAAACGTGCGTGGATGCTAAATAAGAAGATACAAACTTAGATTGGTCAAAAAATATATCGTAGTTTAGTTTACAACTGATGTTTGAAGTGCAGTGTATTTGTAGTGTCACCTCTTTACCGACAGGCGGCGCCGATTTCCGGTTTACATTGTGAGAGCTCGGACCAAAGAGCAGTACATACAGGAGGGACGTCTCACTCTGTACAGAAGTAAAAAACATACAAGATCCAACATGAACAGGCATTTGGCCTTGGGTTGTCCTTTACGTGCAAGAGCAAAGGGTGTGTTTGTGCATTTCCTTTACGATGCCACTCTTCTTTCACAGAGTGGTCGCCACGGCAACGTCAAAGTTGATTTGCCGAAGCGGGTCAACTTTTCTCGCGGATACAATATGCGCCAACATCGTCGTGATAGACGATCTTTGCTCCGAAGGTAGTTAAACAAAGTGTCAGGGCAGGCGCGAGTCCACGAGAACCGCTCTGCTGAGGATTAGCCCGGCCGGGAGACCGGAGAGACGGGAAACAAGCCGGACGAGCAGCGAGCAGCTCCGCCGCGGTCGGTCGGCAGGGTGCCCGACGGATAGTTAACCCGACCCAGGATCATCGCAGCGGGGTTTATTCATCCCAAACCAGGAGTAGACGGTACGCAGTTGACGTCTTGGGAAGCTGTGGAATATTTAGCCAAGAAGCTAATCAGTTAGCTAACATCAGAGTTAGATTAGCTTTGGAAAAATCAACATTGGCGGTCAAACAAGGGCTATAATTCCGCCTAGAGACGACGAAAAGTGAATATAAGTCAAATGTTTGCGCTTTAAAGAATGTTTGGGACGGTGTTCCGCTCGCCGACGGCATTGGGAGGAATGTTCGGCTGTCAAAGAAGCTAATCCCGGTAGCACTGCTATCAAACACGTCACCGCTGACGTCGGGCTCAGGTGTGTTTACACCTGGTGGTCGCTGTAAAACGGACACGCGCAGGTAAGCGGCTGGATTTAATCAACTGGCATTGATAATAATATCGATCGATCGATCGATCGACTGATTTGAGGCTCGGATCGATAACCAGCGGATAATAGGAAAAGCCCTGAAAGTATTTTGGAGGGGGAGGGGGGGGGACTGTTTATTATATTAAATGGAAAATATCATAATCTGTAAAAGATATTAATCCCGTAAACTGAATGAGAATCAATAAATGATTGAAGTCAGTTATCAAGTAAAAGAAAGAGTTTTAAAAGAATGTTGTGTCATAAAACCGATCGGCTTTTACTAATTCGTGTGAAGGTGATTTATCGATTGATAGTCTGAAGTGAATTATGAGATGATGATTGATTACGGGTTTTATACTAATGTGATCATAAATACTTCCTGCCCCGCCCCCCTCACCTGCTCAGGGTTTATCTCCAGGTGTGTCTTCTCTTCTCTCAGAGATGCTCACGATTTGTTAAAGTGGGGCAGATTGTGGACCTCGGGGAAGCTGGGTTTCGGGGGGGGGGGGGGGTTCTAAATGGGACAGCCTGTCCTGGTTCCGTGCCGCTCGGGACGAGTGGACCTACCATTTGGACGGATGGAAACACCAGCCGACGTGTTGAGTGTGGACTCGGCTGATTGTCTCCTCCCCTCTGAATCTGGATGCAAACAGTCTGACTCAAACAGGTGTCAGACCAGATCTGGGGTGGGGGGGGCTGCTAACGCTGAACGGGCCTTTCTGAGGTTCAGTTTTTCAGATTCATGCACGCGCTGACTTCTCTGCTTCCCTGTCACTTCTAATGATCCAGTAATCTGATTACCCCGGTGAGATGTTACTTTTGATCAAACGTTACCGTCTCTGGGGTGAGAAAACGCCGTCCCTGATGCAGCCTGGACTTCCTCGGACTTCGCTGACTGGACTCGACCATGATCTGATTAGCCGGGCTAATGCCTGAGCTAATCCTGGCCAGGGTTAGTGAAAGAGACGTGAGGTGGGCGGGGCAAGGATCAGGTATGCCAAAAGGGCGTGCAGGCTGAACTGATCTCGCCAGACTTACGGGTGGGCGGGGCATGGATCAGGTATGCCAAACAGCCTTGGAGTCGTAGTCGTGGTCGTCACGTGGGACTGGTTGGAGATTCACCTGGAAACCTTTGACAGGAAATTGGAGGGGAACGCAGAAGGAGAAAGCCGGGGGGGGGGGGGGGGGGGGTTGCAACAGGAAGGCAGGAAATTGGAGGGGAACGCAGAAGAGAGGCAGCCGGGGGGGGGGGGGGGGGGGGGCAGGAAATTGGCCAAACTGCTGCAAAGACTTTCGCTCGGTTATTGGAACAGAACTGGGACTATGAGGCCGTCCTGTGAGACGCCGGTTGAGACGCCTTGTGAGCGGCGCCCGTGTGAGACGCCCGTGTGAGACGCCCGTGTGAGACGTCCTGCGAGACGCCCGTGTGAGACGCCGGTGTGAGACGCCCGTGTGAGACGCCCGTGTGAGACGCCCGTGTGAGACGCCGGTGTGAGACGCCCCGTGTGAGACGCCCGTGTGAGACGCCCGTGTGAGACGCCCGTGTGAGACGCCCGTGTGAGACGCCCGTGTGAGACGCTCGTGCGAGACGCCCGTGCGTTTTTGGCCGGTGCCGATTCCCACCCGCCTCGGTAGAATGATTCTGATGTTCGTGCGGATCCAGACATCCCACTTCCTGAACTCAAGCTTCTGACCTTCACGCCGTTTCTGCAGTCGGGTTTAAATCACAAACCCTGATTCCTGACATTTTAGTGTGATCATGATTGTTAAAGGCATCATCGAGCGCTGGTTGCTAGGAGACAGATCATTACGTGGATTGACATCAAAGTGGGCGTGATTTAATTTGGCTAATGGACGTCTTGCTGGTGAGATTTCCTCCAGCGCCCCCGTTGCGTGTAATCCGTGGTGACGCCGCCCCCGTGGTCCCCGTCAGGTGGACTCTGGGGTCTCCTGTTAAGCTAACGCTCAGATGGTGAAGCTGGCTAGCCAACGGGAATGAGCTGATTTCACGTTCCTGCAAAATACCGACGCTAATTCATGTTGGCGTGTCAACACACTGATCGAGATTAGATTTACTGATACTGTGAACGTGGATTAGATCCAAAGATCACGTCGGTTTGTGTTCTCTCCATCCCCGCTCAGGACGCCATGCTGATTAAACGTCCTCCTGCCGTGTTGAGCCGCTCCCCGGACAGCCGCCATGGCGGACCTGCCTATTGCCCCAGGGGAGGTCTACATCGAGGTGGAGTACGACTACGAGTACAAAGGCCAAGGACCGCCTCGTCTCCATCCACCAGGGGGAGTGCTACATGCTGGTCAAGAAAGCCAACGAGGACTGGTGGCAGGTCAGGAAGGAAGAGGGGACCAAAGCTTTCTACGTCCCGGCCCAGTATGTCCGAGAAGTTCCGCAAAGCGCTCATGCCCCCGTCGAAGTCGGCCCCGGACCCTCCTGCTGCCGCGAGCGACGCTCCTCCGCAGCTTTGAGTGGACTCTGGGTGAGGCCGACCAATCTGGAGCTGGGACTCCAGGATCGGCCCGTTGAGAACCTGCACAGGCAGGAGTCCAACTACCGCGCTTACCCTCCGCCGGGGCCTCGAGCCCCCCAGGACAGCGCAAGGACGGCAGCCAACACCAAGGACTCGGCACTCCCACCGACCACGAGCGCGCTCTGGCCGACATCCTGGTGCAAGGTGCCCAGCCCGACCAGAGGGGGAAGTCCTGCACCCTACCCCGCGTCCGGGCTCAGTCGCCAGAACTCGTGAGAGCCCCGCTGGACGTGGACAGCGCCCAGCACTGCGACTCGGGCGAGGAGAGACGCACCAACGACTCCGAGTCGGGACGAACTGAGCAGCAGCTCCACCGAACTGCTCCAGGTGAGAGCCGGAAGTCTTTACGTTCCACTCGGATGACCTTGAGTCTGTCGGAGCTTCACTTCCTGTTGTGTAAGGGTTCATGGATCCGGTTCAGGATCCGGTTTCGTGGATCGGGTTCATGGATCCGGGTTCGTGGATCCGGGGTTCAGGATCCGGGTTCGTGGATCCGGGTTCATGGATCCGGGTTCGGTGGCATCCGGGTTCATGGGATCCGGGTTCATGTGTCCTACCTGCCTGGACGGAACCTGGTCGCTTCTGTTTGGGACGTGGACTGAAGAGAGTTGTCGTGTTCGGTTGCGTTCGGCGTGACGGAGCAGCTTGTTGCTCACGGCGACGCTCTTTATTCGACGGTCTCAAACCAACCACAAACTGCTTCCTGCAGTCAGTGGTCGGCCCGTCTGAAGAAGGTTCTGGATCAATACTAGGTCCCAAAAACACGTTTTCACCGAAGCCTCTGAGCTGGCAGAGACTCGTGAACACGTTTGCGCTTGTCGCTCACCGTCACCGTTTTAATCCGGTGGAAGCAGCAGAGATTTCACTTTAAAACGGTGTAAATAGTTTTGTTTTTTTTAAATAGACTGCCCGTCCCGCAGGACGATGACCCGTATGAATTCCTCCAGATTTAAAGAACAGCTTTCAGACTCTCTGCATATAAAATATTTAACATTTAGGATCAATGATCTGATCGTCTGAGCCGTCTGACCGAGGCTAGCATTAGCTTTCTGGCTCATTACTGTTCTGTCTTTGATCCTGGCCGTGGTGAGACGGGTCCATTCAGATCAGATCAGATCAGATCAGATCAGATCAGATCAGATCAGATCAGATCAGATCAGATCAGATCAGATCAGATCAGATCAGATCAGATCAGATCAGATCAGATCAGATCAGATCAGATCCAGATCAGATCAGATCAGATCAGATCAGATCAGATCAGATCAGATCAGATCAGATCAGATCAGATCAGATCAGATCAGATCAGATCAGATCAGATCAGATCAGATCAGATCAGATCAGATCAGATCAGATCAGATCAGATCAGATCAGATCAGATCAGATCAGATCAGATCAGATCAGATCAGATCAGATCAGATCAGATCAGATCAGATCAGATCAGATCAGATCAGATCAGATCAGATCAGATCAGATCAGATCAGATCAGATCAGATCAGATCAGATCAGATCAGATCAGATCAGATCAGATCGATCAGATCAGGCGGCGTCGGACGCTTCAGTTCTCAGCGCGGCCTTTAAGTTTCCATTTGGTTCCCCAGGAAACGAACAGAACCTTAAATTAAGATAAGATGGAAGATTAACACTTCGTGTGTGTGTGTCTGTGTATGTGTGTGTGTGTGTGTGTGTGTGTGTCTGTGTGTGTCTGTGTGTGTCTGTGTGTGTCTGTGTGTGTCTGTGTGTGTCTGTGTGTGTCTGTGTGTGTCTGTGTCTGTGTCTGTGTGTGTCTGTGTGTGTCTGTGTGTGTCTGTGTGTGTCTGTGTGTGTGTGTGTGTGTCTGTGTGTGTCTGTGTCTGTGTCTGTGTGTGTCTGTGTGTGTCTGTGTCGTGTCTGTGTGTGTGTGTGTGTGTGTGTGTCTGTGTATGTGTGTGTCTGTGTGCGCGTGTGTGTGTGTCTGTGTATGTGTGTGTGCGTGTGTGTGTGTCTGTGTGTGTGTGTCTGTGTATGTGTGTGTGCGTGTGTGTGTGTGTGTGTGTGTGTGTGTGTGTGTGTCTGTGTGTTACGCAGCTCTGTTGTTACTTTAGCTGGGCGTCCTGCATTGAGCGGCATTAGAGGGAGGTCAGGGAGAGCGAGCATCACTGAGCTCTCTCTCTCTGTTTATGTAAGGGCGAGCGAGTGCGTCTTTGAGTGTGTGTGGGGCCCCCACGGCGTCGTGCCAGTCATGGCCGGAGTTCGTGATTAGACGGTCCGCTCTGTCCCTCCGCGCCGCCGGCTGGGAGACTTCCTCCCCTAGACCGACGCCACCGGGACAGGATGTTCCCGGACGGGAATGTGGCGGTAAGGCGGCTCCTGTGCCTGCAGCGGCGGGAACGCTGGGATCAATTTATTTCTGCTGCAAGCGGCGTGATGCCAAGCGACTCTGTTCTGCACCGCGAGATGATCGTTGTGCGCGGCGTTCCGGTCGATCCCTGAAGTTATCCCGGGATGCCATCGGTCTCCCCGTCGATTCGGCCCCTCCCAGCCTCGCGGTTTTAGTCTCGCTCTGCAGCAGCGTTTGTTCATTAGCTCGGGGGGGGGGGGCGACCTCCTTTTTATTGCCCGTGTGTCTGGCGTGAGATCCATAACATCGATGCGCGGCACCCCGTCTGCTCCCCCTGGCTGCAGGATTCGTTATGACGGTTATGCTAAGAGGGACTAGCGCTGCTTCGTTACATAAGCCCCGGCTTCGTCACATCTGTTTGGACAGCTGGCTGGTGAGACGAGCTCCGGGCGGCAGCGATGATGATGATGGAGGAGGAAGAGGAAGAGGAGGAGGTCATCATTTAAAATCGTTACAAATTGAACCTTATTATTGAAATATGAAATAAAAAAAACCGTCAAACTCGGCCGATCTTTGGACCCCGAGCGAAACGAAGCGGCGCCGTTAGCTCAGAGGTCGAACACGCCGTCGATCATTTTCACTCTGACACAAACGGCTCAATAGTTTAATTGATTTTCTTCGTCCGCTGCTTTCAGCCAATCAGAAGTGTTTCAGTGTAATGGACGCTTTGCTGCCCTGCCTTTGTGTGCGCGTCCTCGTTTCTCTTCCTCGTTGACAGGAAGGCACTTTGCCCCCCCCCCCCCCCCAGAGATCATTAACCCCGCAGCGACTTAGACGTCATCCTACTGTCTGCTCACAGGTGTGGAACATAAGAAGCACCTGAACGCTGAAAGCTCCAAATGGAGACGAATCCCAGCGGAGAAGAAGAAGAACGAGTGCGAGCTAGCGCCGTCCTGTAGCGCCGTTCTGTGACGCCGTTCTGTGACGCCGTTCTGTAGCGCCGTCCTGTAGCGCCGTTCTGTGACGCCGTCCTGTAGCGCCGTTCTGTAGCGCCGTTCTGTAGCGCCGTTCTGTAGCGCCGTTCTGTAGCGCCGTTCTGTGACGCCGTTCTGTGACGCCGTTCTGTGAGGGCGTTCTGTGGCGCCGTTCTGTGGCGCCGTTCTGTGGCGCCGCTCTGTGAGGGCGTTCTGTGACGCCGTTCTGTGACGCCGTTCTGTGACGCCGTTCTGTTGAGGGCGTTCTGTGGCGCCGTTCTGTGGCGCCGTTCTGTGGCGCCGCTCTGTGAGGGCGTTCTGTGAGGGCGTTCTGTGACGCCGTTCTGTGACGCCGTTCTGTGACGGCGTTCTGTGGCGCCGTTCTGTGGCGGCGTTCTGTGGCGCCGTTCTGTGACGGCGTTCTGTGACGCCGTTCTGTAACGCCGTTCTGTAGCGCCGTTCTGTGACGGCGTTCTGTGGCGCCGTTCTGTGACGCCGTTCTGTGAGGGCGTTCTGTGACGCCGTTCTGTGACGCCGTTCTGTGACGCCGTTCTGTGACGCCGTTCTGTGACGCCGTTCTGTGACGCCGTTCTGTGACGCCGTTCTGTGACGCCGTTCTGTGACGCCGTTCTGTGAGGGCGTTCTGTGACGCCGTTCTGTGACGCCGTTCTGTGACGCCGTTCTGTGACGCCGTTCTGTGACGCCGTTCTGTGACGCCGTTCTGTGACGCCGTTTCTGTGACGCCGTTCTGTGACGCCGTTCTGTGGCGCCGTTCTGTAGCGCCGTTCTGTGACGCCGTTCTGTGACGCCGTTCTGTGGCGCCGTTCTGTAACGCCGTTCTGTAGCGCCGTTCTGTGACGCCGTTCTGTGACGCCGTTCTGTGGCGCCGTTCTGTGGCGCCGTTCTGTGACGCCGTTCTGTAGCGCCGTTCTGTGACGCCGTTCTGTAGCGCCGTTCTGTGACGCCGTTCTGTAGCGCCGTTCTGTGGCGCCGTTCTGTGACGCCGTTGTCTTCTCTGCAGATACTTATTAACGATGTACCGGTGCTCTCTGGGGGAGCAAAGTATCGGTGTATATATATATCTATATATCTATATTGCAGAATCGATCGCATTGCTCGGCTCTAGTGTCTGCTGTGTCGGAGCGCTGACTGGGGGAAGCGCTAGCAGGCTAAAAGCTGAACTTCTGTCTGTCCTGATTGATTCCCGTCTCTGCCACGGGAGGACTGATCTCCGGGCAGATGGTCTAGACGAGGCCTCAGCTGATCACGCTGATCGATTAGAGGATAGCGCCCGGAGCCGGCGGTTCTGCCGCTTCACTCTCTCGGGTCTCCTCTGGAGGGGCTGGACTGAGAATGGTTTTAGTCTCAGATTGAATTCTAACAAAGAGACAGAGAAGACATTCAGGATAGACGATTGATCCTGGCCGTAAACGGATCAGGAATTGTTGTGGGCCTGTTGGTCCGGTTCGCCGGCCCGCTAACGGACTGCTCTGCTGTTGTCGTTATGGGCGTGAACCTCTGATCCGGTTCCTTCTGGGCCTCTTCTAGGACTGCAGGTTCCTTCGTAGCTGAAGGCCTCCTTATTCCGAGTTTGAACTTTAATGAGCTCCAACGTGTCCAAGCTAGTGCACGATAAACGTCGGTTCATCCTCCAACAAGTCCAAACCGTCATGGACGCCGTGCAGCCTGAACGTCTACAGGCGAGACGGACCTGCAGAGGCATGCTGGGTAACGGCGCCTCGGCTTCCTGTTTGGACGGTGTCCCGGATTTAATTCCATTCCTGATTGCATTCGTAGATTATTCCGGAGCGGTAGTGTGTCCGCGGCCTTCCACTTCCTGCCTCTGCTCACGTCCTGCTTGGTATTCGTCCGTTTCCCACGGTGTCTCGTTGGACTGGTCCGACGTGAGCAGGCTTCGTGCTGAAGAGGCGATGCGGGCTCGTTTACGTTCAGGACCAGAAATACGGGTTCTCGTTGTGTGAAAAGCGTTTCCCCCGGAGACGGGCGGGTTTGATTGATCCTGGGTGAACGCAGACGTATCAATAACGCCGGTTCAGGAGGTCCACGGGGACGGTCTTCCCTCTAGAACGATTGATGGTCCGGATCTGTGAGAGAACCGGGACGCGGTAGAACTTTGGCTGTTCCACCTCTCCCATCCGAGCGCTCCTCCTCAGCTCAGGCTGGAACACGCCCCCGGGGGGGGGTAATTCCCTCCTGCCCCAGCAGAGGTTTCCTTGTAATAGCTCCGCCTCCCCGAGTGCCGATCGGAGTGACCTTTTCGTAGTCGCAGGCAGCGGTTCCCCGTAACGGAGGGAGTCGCTTCACGCTTCGCCGCTCGCACGGATTCGGAGCGCTGAGGAAACGCACGCCGCACGGCGGATCGGACGAGTTCAGGCTCCCTAAATGTCACGTGTTCTTCCTGAGCAGCTCCCCTGCCTTCCTCATACCTGCCCCCTGACGCGCCTCCTCCCCCGTGAGGGAGGTGCTCTGTTGAGGCATGCCTGCAGAGGAGGCGGTGACCAGTGTTTCGGTGCACGTGTCTTCCCCCCCCCCCCCCCCCCCCCACACATGCTTCAGGTGCACGGCGGCAGGTCTGTACCTGAGTCCGAGGTGAACGCTGGAGTTCGGAGGGAGCCGGTCCTTCGGGGTCGTGGCGACGGGGTCGGGGTCAAACCCTCGCTGCGCTTTGGGTCGCCATCGGCCCCGTTTTGTGTTTTCATGGCTCGGCTCTCTGCGGCATGCAGCAGGGCAGGTTTATCTCCCGGGGGGGGGGAGGGGGGGGAGCTCCTCCTCCTCCAACCCATCCCTTCTAAGGCGAGCCTCTGCTGTCATGCTGCCCCCTAAAGGACGCCGCCGTCTGAACCCGTGACCCCCTGTGACCTTTCTTATTTAGGATAATCGTCTTTGAGGATGTCCGTTTCACAACGGCCTTCAGAGGAACGCGTGGTCGGCGTGCCGACCTTCGGGTTTCAACGGCCGATCGACTTCCTGTTTGACTGATCCAAACGGCGACTCGGGTCGGGGCCTTAAACCGGGACGCCAATGATCCGTCTGGGGCGGGGCTTCTTCCGATCGCTCTCGGTGCGCGAGGAGGAGGAGGAGGAGGTGCTTACGAGCTCCTCGCCGCCGGAGGCAGCGGTTAGCTTACATGCGGGCGGAGCTATCTTCCCATTGATCCGGGGACGGGTCGATCTGTCTGTATTGATCGCCACCGCCAGCTGTTCGCCCCCCCGCCCCCCCCTGCGTGTTTCATCCGTATTGATTGATCCCGTGTCGGTGAGGCCGGCCGTCCCGGAACTAGATCCACTCACGGTTCCGCCTCTCCCCCCGTCAGACCGTGTCCTCGTCGGGCCGAGACCGGGCCGAGTCGCCGGTATACACGAACCTCCAGGAACTGAAGATCACCCAGAACGCCCACCCCCCGGTCCCCGGCGGCCCCCCTCGGCGTC